>NC_088300.1:82464547-82489547 GCF_032854445.1 Liolophura sinensis | reverse complement strand
TTTACACATACAATATTCAAAAATACCATGCTTACTCAGCAATGCATGTACATTACTCACAAATAAATAGTAGTTCTATAAAAAATTTAGCAAATTATCTGTGGGGGGGGAGAAACTATGTGTCATACCTCTATTTCGATGTTGACAGGTGCGAATATGCATTCAGATTTGGATGTGATTCCTTTCATTTCACACACACATCATTCAAAATTGACATGCTTTTTTAGCAATGCACGTAGGTTATTCACCACTAATCAGAAGTTCCATAAACTATTTTTCAGACATTATTTGGTTGGGGAAACTGTGTCATACCCGTACTTCAAGGTTGATGGGTGCAGATATGCATTCTGATTTGGATATGATTCCTCTAATTTTACACACACACCATTCAAAATTGGCATTCTCGATCAGCAATGCATGTAGATTATTCACAAATAAGCAGAAGTTGGACGAAAAAATGTTAAAAAAACATTTGAGGAGGGCATCTGTCTCTCAAGACATGTCTTCAATGTTCATGGGTGCAAATGTTCATTCAGACCTGGACATGATCCTTTTAATTTTACACACACACCATTCAATATTGGCATGCTCAATCAGCAAAGCATGTAGATTATTCACAAATAAGGAGAAGTTGGATAAAACACTTTTAACAAAATATTTGGGGGGAATCTATCTCTCAAGCCATGTCTTCAATGTTCTAGGGTGCAAATATTCATTTAGATCTGGACATGATTTCTTTAATTTCACACACACACACCATTCCAACTTGGCATGCTCAATCAGCAAAGCATGTAAATTACTCACAAACAACCAGAAGTTCCATAATAAATTTTTAAGAAATTATTTGGTGGGGGAAACTATGTCTAATACCTGTATTTAATGATAATGGGTGCAAATCTTCACTTAGATTTGGATATGATTCCTTTAATTTCACACACACACCATTTAAAATTGGCATGCTCAATTAGCAATGCATTTAGATTATTCACAATTAACCAGAAGTTGGATAAAAAAAATTTAAGGAAATATTTGGCGGGGGAAACTATGTGTCATACCTGTATTTTAAGGTTGAGAGGTGCAGATATGCATTCAGATTTGGATATGATTGCTATAATTTCACACACACACCATTCAAAATTGGCACCCTCATTCAGCAATGCATGTAGATTATTCACAAATAAGCAGAAGTTTGATAAAACACTTTTAACAAAATATTTGGGGGGAAATCTATCTTTCAAGCCATGTCTTCGGTGTTGACGGGTGGAAATGTTCATTCAGATCTAGACATGATTCCTTTAAATTAACACACATAGCATTCAAAATTGGCATGCTCAATCAGCAATGCATGTACATTACTCACAAATAAATAGCAGTTCGATAAAACGTTTATAAAAAATTTTATGGGGGAGGGGCAAATATGTGTCAGACCTATACTTCAAGGTTGAGAGGTGCAAATATGCATTCGGATTTGTATATGATTCCTTCAATTTCACACACACACAATTCAAAATTGGCATGCTCAATCAGCAATGCATGTAGATTTTTCACAAATAAGCAGAGGCTGGACAAAACACTTTTAAGAAAATATTTGGGGGAAATCTATCTCTCGAGCCATTTCTTCAATGTTGATGGATGGAAATGTTCATTCAGATCTGGACATGATTCCTTTAATTTCACACACACAGCATTCCAACTTGGCATGCTCAATCAGCAAAGCATGTAGATTACTGACAAACAACTAGAAGTTTCATAATAAATTTTTAAAAATTATTTGGTGGCGGAAATTGTGTGTCATACCTGTATTTCAATGTTGACCGGTGTAAATCTTATTCAGATTTGGATATGATTTCTTTAATTTCACACGCACCATTGAAAATTGGCATGCAGAATCTGGAATGCATGTAAATTATTCGCAAGTAACCAGAAATTGGAGAAATGTTACCATCCTTCAAGATCGCATTTTGAAGGTCAAGGTCGAGGTCAAGGTCACACCTGACCTCGGATTCGTGATTTACGACCATGATTACCCCTGGTAATAAAGTTTGAGGCCTGTCAGGGAAAAAGAGTTTCTGACCCCTATCTAATAACATGGGCTCCATTGCTTTAACATTGGATCTATCTACACTGTTGCCCAAAATGATGGAATAAAATAAATTCAGGTTACACTTCTGGAAAATACAAGTATTTGGTCCTCCCTGCAATACATTTGGCTCTTTGGCTATTATACGAAGGACCCTTTATGTAAGTGGAAGCCAAAAATTTAGTTACGTGGAAGGGCTTTCGCTTGAGAGCCATGTAAAGCTACACAATTTAAGTTTCGTACTATACTATTCAACAAAAGAAACGCATAGGTGTTTTATTTTATTTTAAAATGAAATAAATACATTTTGTCTTCATTTCATGAGCAAAATGTGTTTTAATATTGTTAATAGTCACAGTTAGCACACATTTTATTCCTCAAAACATTTCTTGGTTGAAAATGTTGAGTTTGGAGGCCGTTTTTGGAAGAAGTAAAAATACACCACCACACTGCATCACGTGCAGTCTTACACGCCGAACTTACGCATGGAAAGCATGCAGTGTGTGACTTTAAAACCGCAACTTCGGGCCGGAAATCGGCGTCTTTCAAGTGGTGTTTTCAAGCTGATTCAACATGCCACGTCTTGACACTGTCACAAGAAATATTGCCATTGGAAGACTTCAAGCTGGAGAGTCCCAATCGTCCATTTCTAGGCGTCTACATGTCAGCCAGAGCACGATTTCGCGGCTTGCTGCCCGCTACAACAATGCTAGGACAACAAATGACCGTCGGCGTTCAGGTCGACCACGTGTCACTACAGCAGCCCAAGATCGCTACATAAGGGTCCTCCATTTGCGTGACCGTTGTGCTACAGCTGAAAGCACAGCAGCCAGCATACCGGGACTGAGGAGGATATCAGGTCAGACAGTGCGGAACAGGCTGAGGGAACATGGACTGAGAGCCAGGAGGCCCTATGTTGGGATCGTGCTGCGTCCTCACCATCGCGCCAATCGCCTCCGATAGTGTAACAACGTGACTGCATGGAATCTACGCAACTGGCGACGCATTTGGTTCAGTGATGAGTCCAGATTCCTATTGCAGAGACGTGATGGTAGAAACCGGGTTTACAGACGTGCTCACCAACGTTATGCCCCTAACTGCGTACGCCAAGTGGACAGATTTGGTGGAGGGAGTGTGATGATGTGGGCAGCAATATCGTATACTGGTCGTACAAATCTTGTCCACGTTCAGGGAAATCTTACGGCCGTACGCTACCGAGACACCATCCTGCAGCCACACCTCTTACCTGTCATTGACGTTCAGCGGGAGTTGTTCCAGCAGGACAACGCCAGACCGCACACGGCACGTGTCACAAGGGACTTCCTCGCCGAAAACAATGTAAATGTGCTACCCTGGCCGTCCCGTTCCCCGGATCTTAACCCAATTGAGCATCTGTGGGATGAACTTGATCGACGTCTACGCCAACGTCAACCTCAACCCCAAACGCTTCAAGAGCAAGTTGCATGTTTGCAGGAAGAGTGGCAGGACATTCCCCAGGCCTCTATCCAGCGTCTCATCCAGTCCATGACAAGGCGTGTCAGAACTGTTATTCGTGCCCGTGGTGGTCACAACAGATACTGACATTCCACTCAAGTGGGAGACTCATTGTGAGTGTCTTACCTCAAGTTGATGGCCTTGTTGTCTAGATATGGACCCTTCCTTAATCTGTGTAAAAAAATATTTGCAGAATAGCAATTCTTATTTAGTTATGCATAATTGAAAAGACTGCATCACCTCCGCAAAAAACGGGTTATGCGTTTCTTTTTTTGGATAGTATATAATGCCCCTGTGACCTTCAAGTTGAATCATGACCTCGGATTTGTTCTTTAACCTCCAGACTTTTATTTAGATAGTACAATCGGAATGCATATGTGGAAACAAGGCTAGACGTTGATGGTCAAACAGAAGGTTATAGTTCGACTTCAAAGTCATTGGAGCACTACGTGTCAAAAAGTCAAGGTCAAAGAAACAATTAGGTATTTGTTGAGAACTGCAAAGATCAAAATCTTGACCGCCATTTTAAAGGTCAACGTCAGTGTCAAGGTCAAAACCGACCTCAGATTCTTTTTTGTTTTTCATTGAGCTGAACTTTTAATACCAGAGGTAATCGATGTCGGAGGTCAGATTTGATCTTGATTTTGACCTTGACCTCCAAAATGGCGGCATAAACATTGAGTCTATTTTGGAGATCAAGATGTAGGCAGAGTTCAAAACTGACCTCGGATTAGTAATTTACGACCTCGATTACCCCTGGTATGAAAGTTTGAGGTCAATCGGAGACAAATAATTTTCCCGCCTTTTTTCACCTATAAGGTTAACATGGGGTCAAAAAATGTGTGCAACACATTTCTTCTCCAAATGACCTGAAAATATAATATAGGGGGTAATGGAGGTCACAAATTACGAATATGAGGTCAGTTTTGACCCCAACTTCCATTTTGACTTCCAAAACGGCGGTCAAAAGTTGACTTCGAATTCGAAAATTTTTTAAAAAATCTCTACTTGACCTATGATCTTAGTCTTTTGATATGTGATGAACGCATGACCTTGGCATCGATCCATTACCTTTTCAATGACTTTTGATACACCATCTACTTTTCACATAGTACATTCCAAATGCACTGTCTCAAAAGTAGGTCAGAGGTCACAGGTCAATGACAAAGTCTTGAATCAACGGGAAGGTCATGTCGTCATCAGGTGTCAAAAGGTCAAGATCCTAGATTGATCGGAGATTTTTAAAAGAATTTTCAGAAACGGATTTGAAATTTTGGTCGACTTTTTAGAGGTCAAGGTCGAGGTCGGATCCGACCTCCAATTTGTCATCCTCGATCTCGAATACCTCTTAGGACCTCACCTTTTTGGGCATCTTTAGGGCATTCTCCCTTACAACCCGAGCCCTCTAACCCTTAGGCAGGTACATAAAAAAGGATTGTTGACCTTGATCCCGGCAACGACCGACCTTGACCTTCGAATATGTTATGTCCTTGATCCCCATGGGTTTCAGGACCAAATTTGGTCCAAATCGGACGGTAAATAAAAATTTTGGATGTTTGGATTGGCTTTTCAGACCGACCCCTTGTCCGCAGGCAAATTAACCACACAGGCCAACACATATCCAAAAGTCAAAGTTGTCAGTGAAATGAGCGATTTTATATGATTTTATTTGATATGATTTATATGATTTCTTAAAGTTTGTAATAACGTCGACTGTACCAGAGTTGTTTCCCACTGTGTTAAGGGATAGGCCGAATGACGGCAAGTGATTGAACGGTGATTAGGGCCTTAGTTACTCATGGAATTGGTTGAATTTTGACAGGTGAGTACGAAAGGGACGTTTCTACCAGCTGACTGAGTTTGGGGGAATTGCATTGAGTTGAAGGTGAGTATGGGCTAATTTAGTGCCGTTCTGTAGGCAATGGGCTATAGATTCAGGGGTGGATAAAGGTGGGTGGTGTCGTGTCGCGTCCCGTATTCCATTAATTACTGTCCGATAGTGCTGAAATTTGACAGGTACGTAGACAACTAATTGTGCTAGATAGCTACGGAGTGTTATGGCACTGAGATGAGCAGATGATGAGTACGGTGTGTTAGAAGGTTAGTATGTCGGGAATGGGGAAATGGTTGGAATGTGTCGAACTGCCAATCCCTTTTACCCTATGCAGAATACGGGGAAGTGTCACAAATTTGTGACCGAAAGGTGGGTATGATGCAATTGTAGGTGTTGAAGGGTGAGTATGGTGGGGATGTGGGGCTGCTGTGGGAGTAGTGTATTTTGGCTGTCCGGAATGTGTGGCCGATGTGCGACTTGTGGTGTGGGAATGTTGGGTAATGTGTTGCTGATGTGCGACATATGCTCTAGGAATTTGTGGAATCGGGGAATATGTATGCATGTATGTATGTATGGATATGACAAGCATCAAGTTGCAAAAATACAACCCTACATGTGTTGATATTATGTAAAAGAGGTGGCGTGATGCCTGGATCGAATCCTGCCTTGGGATGGGTACCTCTGTTTTTGCAACTTGAAGATCTTGGTGCACAAGTCATAGGCGTAGATGGTGTGGCTGATGGCAGTTATTTTAATGATTTATTGGTGGGAAATTAATGTTCCCTGAGCGTAAATAAAGTGTTGCGTTAATTATCGCCCGATCGTGCTGAAATTTAACAGTTAATTAGACAACTAATTGTGCTAAGAACCTGCACCTTGGGAACTTGACGAGTTATATCCCCTTTTGTTAGTATAAAGGGAGCAACCACCTGCAGAGTTGTCTCACTTGTAATTAATAGCAGGAATAAAGGCAGTAGCCACCTGCAGAGGTGTCTACCTTTCAATTAATTAAAGGAATAAAGGCAGCAGCCACTGCAGAGTTGTCTCCCTTGCAATTAATTCGAGGAATTCGAGGCAACAGCTACTAGACATTGAAAAAATCGTACATCATTTAGTTTTTAAGGTAGCCACGCCAAACTTAGTATCTACATCAATCTAAGCGCGGACAACGTTATTCTGCAATAAAAAATCTAACCCCCGACTAGGATGTTTTTGCGTTAAATTCGTTACTTTTTACACAACACCTACCGTGTTTGACATGTGCGCATGTAATGCATTCCTACTGACCCTAACTGCATAAATCCAGTCTTGTTTCATTTTTTTTACAACCACACATCAGCCACCAAAAAAAAACGAGGTACCCATCCCAAGGGAAGATTCGATCCAGGCAATACGCCACCTTCTTTAAATCATATCTTCACACATGTAGGGATGTATTTTAGAAACCTCAGGCTACCACTAGTTCCAATGTATAATTTTTGCCTAACAAGTCCATCTCTTCAACAATGCATTCACTGTTAGCGGCTAACAATATCCATTTACATTTTGGCACAATTCCTTTCATTTTACACACACACCCTTCACAATTCACACACACACAATCACCAACCCATATACAATATACACACACAAGCACCATTTACACCTACAAATTTCTTTAAAAAACACAATGCCTTCAAAATTACCGGCTAAGAATATCCAATTAAATTTGGGCACATTTTCCTATATTTCACGCACACACCCTTCAAAATTCACACACACAACCACCAAGGCATGTGCAATATACAGCTATATGCATCAGTTCCAGCAAAACATTTTCAAACAATATTTTGGCGGGAAATCTATCTCTCACACAATGCCTTTAGTGTTAGCGGGTAGGAAAATGCATTTCAATTTGGACGCAGTTCCCTTCATTTCACACATAACCTTTAAACTTCACACATAATAAAAACCCATGTACAATACACAACTAAATGCATCAGTTCCAGCAAAAAAATTCGAAAAAAATATTTGGGGCCGGGGGAGGGGGGAATCTATCTCTCAATTCCTGCCTTCATTGTCAGTGGGTTAGAATATGCATTTAAATTGGACACAAATTTGGAGGTCGAAATTTTTGACCCCAACTTTGAAAACCTTTAAAAAAATTCCTAATTGACCCACGACCTTGACTTTTTGATACGTAATGTTCCTTGGGCCTTTAAGTTGACTTGTGACCTTGGATTTTACCTCTAACTGGTAAACTTCTTTTTAGATAGTACAATCGGAATGCACTGTCTGAAAACGAGGCTAGACGTCGGAGGTAAACCAAAATGTTATAGTTGGATTTCAAAGGTATTCGAGCATTACGTGTCAAAAAGTCAAGGAACAATTAGAGATTTGTTTAGAACTGTTCAAAGTGAAGGTCAAACTTTCGACTGCCATTTTAGAGGTCAAGGTCAAGGTCAAAATTGACCCCAGATTCTTGATTCCCGACCTGGATTACCCTTTGCATCAAAGTTTGAGGTCATTCTAACCCGTTGACGAAAAAATGGGACAAAAACTTTTTGTCTCCGATTGGGGTCAAACTTTAATACCAGGGGTAATCGAGGTCAGAGAACAACAAAAATTCTTTTTGACATCCATCTTTTTTAACCTCCAAAATGGCAGTCGAATGTTTGACCTTGACCTTGACCTTGAACAATTATTTAAAAATCCCTAATAAAGCCTTGACCTTGACCTTTTGACACGAGATGCTCCAATGATTTTGAAGTTGAACCTTGACCTTTTAGTTTACCTCCGACTTTTGGCCTGCTTTTTCGATAGTGGGTTATGAATGTACAATCTAAAATGTAGGTCAAAGGTCAAAGGTCAATGAAGACATCAAAGTCGACCTCGGATTCTTGACCTCCCACCTCGATTACCCTTTAAAATAAAATTTGAAATCAATCAGACAGAAAAAGTTTCCGACCCATTTTTGTACCCATAAGGTTAACCTAGAGAAAAAATGGGTCGAAAACCTTTTTTTTTCGATCGATCTCAAATTTTGGCACAAAGGGTAATCGGGATCGGAGGTCAGGAATATGAGGTCGGTTTTGACCTACGGTTAAAATTTTGACCTACACTTTGAACAGTTCTCAAAAAATCCCTAATCAAGGCTTGACACGTAAAGCCCCTTGATCTTCAAGTTAAAAAGCCACCTTGGATTTGATCTTTGACCTATGACCTGCTTTTTTGACAGTACATTTGAAATGCTATATGTAAAAAAGGTCAAAGGTTGGAGGTCAACCAAAAGATCATGGGTAAACTTTAAGGTCATTCCCAACAAACATGACACCAGTGGGCCGATTCCGGTGTTGAAGAGGCGTATCAAGGCAGTACCGGCAAGTGACATCCTTAACGCACCCAGTACCACGCCATTGCTGGCTAACCAGTATTCAGTTACAATTCACATTGCTCTAAATGTGCCAGGACCGGCACAGTAACGTTCAGTAAAGTCATGCCGCTATAGTTCAAAAGGTTGACACCATGGTTGATTACTCAGCCGTCATCGAACCAATAATGGCACGCCGTCATTTACCCGGTTTTCAGTTATCAAAACTAGACCAGCATCGCTTCAGTTCCCGTGGAAACAAATTGAGCTACCAGTATAAAATATGTAATACCCCTGAATCGGGCCAATGGTGGAAAATCATTCCTCCGCCGCCTCGATCAGGCCTCCGTTATCAAAACCTTTACCTGGAATCACTTCAGTAAAAAGTACATGTATACGGTTTAGTTATTGTCCGTTTAGTTATTGATCATGATTTATTCGTGTAACTGACCACGTTTTTACAGTATCTTTTATAAGAGCAAATTATAGAGTTATCGATCTTGGACCAGTTATCTGCCCTTGGCAGAATAGTACGTTTACTAACTTCCGCAACGGACAGCCAAAGATTTAAGGATAATGTGCTTGCAGAAAGTCGGCCCAGTTCTGGACCAGTCCAGACAGTGTATTCCGGGACGAGGAGTTGTGGGATGTGCCGCCAAGCTCATTATCGGCTGCTTCTGAAAACTCTGGTAAGATCCATCAAAATCCTTTCTCAAAATATTTGCCTGAAATGGTTTAAACGTTCATTCTTTGACAGAATTTTGGTGTATTTTCACTTCCATAACACTGTCAAGCAACCTTCCTCCGTTATTTTGGCGTTTACACGTAAAGAGCACAGCAGATAAAAACGTGCAGACACAAATTTTACAACTGTACAACAACGACAACATATACTACAGTTAGTCGCACAGTATAAATAGTATGTCGTATTGGACTAAAAGAAGGCGAATTCAGAGCCAAGTAAACAAACACCTCACAAACATCACATTTTCACAAAATCACAATGGTGAGACACCTTGTCCATCAAAATGTACAAAGAGCCAGGAGTACCAGTACGCTGAGATGAAATGTCAAGAAAATACCAGCAATACAGCTCACCCACATTTACACTATCAGTCTACACCTGATTGTGTTGACAACGTCACATTTGGTGACAACTCAAACAACATTGTCCACAATCCACTTGAAACCAGTGGCACAATACCTGACAATGACAGTTCATTACTGATTAGGAATGAAATTGATGAATTAAACAAAAGTACTAGTGATAACAATACTGATTGTGATTCAGATGATGACAAAAGTATACCATCCAAAAAAAGAAACGCATAGGTGTTTTGTTTTATTTTAAAATGAAATAAATACATTTTGTCTTCATTTCATGAGCAAAATGTGTTTTAATATTGTTAATAGTCACAGTTAGCACACATTTTATTCCTCAAAACATTTCTTGGTTGAAAATGTTGAGTTTGGAGGCCGTTTTTGGAAGAAGTAAAAAATACAGCACCATACTGCATAACGTGCAGTCTTACACGCCGAACTTACGCATGGAAAGCATGCAGTGTGTGACTATAAAACAGCAACTTCGGGCCGGAAATCGGCGTCTTTCAAGTGGTGTTTTCAAGCTGATTCAACATGCCACGTCTTGACACTGTCACAAGAAATATTTCCATTGGAAGACTTCAAGCTGGAGAGTCCCAATCATCCATTTCTAGGCGTCTACACGTCAGCCAGAGCACGATTTCACGGCTTGCTGCCCGCTACAACAATACTCGGACAACAAATGACCGTCGGCGTTCAGGTCGACCACGTGTCACTACAGCAGCCCAAGATCGCTACATAAGGGTCCTCCATTTGCGTGACCGTTGTGCTACAGCTGAAAGCACAGCAGCCAGCATACCGGGACTGAGGAGGATATCAGGTCAGACAGTGCGGATCAGGCTGAGGGAACATGGACTGAGAGCCAGGAGGCCCTATGTTGGGATCGTGCTGCGTCCTCACCATCGCGCCAATCGCCTCCGATAGTGTAACAACGTGACTGCATGGAATCTACGCAACTGGCGACGCATTTGGTTCAGTGATGAGTCCAGATTCCTATTGCAGAGACGTGATGGTAGAAACCGGGTTTACAGACGTGCTCACGAACTTTATGCCCCTAACTGCGAACGCCAAGTGGACAGATTTGGTGGAGGGAGTGTGATGATGTGGGCAGCAATATCGTATACTGGTCGTACAAATCTTGTCCACGTTCAGGGAAATCTTACGGCCGTACGCTACCGAGACACCATCCTGCAGCCACACCTCTTACCTGTCATTGACGTTCAGCGGGAGTTGTTCCAGCAAGACAACGCCAGACCGCACACGGCACGTGTCACAAGGGACTTCCTCGCCAAAAACAATGTAAATATGCTACCCTGGCCGTCCCGTTCCCCGGATCTTAACCCAATTGAGCATCTGTGGGATGAACTTGATCGACGCCAACGTCAACCTCAACCCCAAACGCTTCAAGAGCAAGTTGCATGTTTGCAGGAGGAGTGGCAGAACATTCCCCAGGCCTCTATCCAGCGTCTCATCCAGTCCATGACAAGGCGTGTCAGAACTGTTATTCGTGCCCGTGGTGGTCACAACAGATACTGACATTCCACTCAAGTGGGAGACTCATTGTGAGTGTCTTACCTCAAGTTGATGGCCTTGTTGTCTAGATATGGACCCTTCCTTAATCTGTGTAAAAAAATATTTGCAGAATAGCAATTCTTATTTAGTTATGCATAATTGAAAAGACTGCATCACCTCCGCAAAAAACCGGGTTATGCGTTTCTTTTTTTGGATAGTATAGTCTACCGTCTGACATGATAGCTGCATGGGCTGTTGAAAATAATATCACGCACACAGCACTGTGTAGGTTTGTTCAGCATATTGAAAAAGTGTCACCCTTATTTACCGAAAGACCCTATAACTCTTTTGGCCACAGGACATGTTACTGGCATAACATCTGTCGGAGGTTGCTCATACTATCATTTCAGTCTTCACAGCTGTGTACTTCAAAGGTTAAAATCAAACATGAAACTGGTATAAAGTGATACCATTTTTGTTCAGATAAGTACAGATGGACTGCCATTATTTAAGAGTAGAAATACACAGCTGCCCATTCTAGGAATGATACAGAATGAATCTAAGCCCCGGCCATTTGTCATTGGATTGTTTATAAGAAAAGAAAAACCTAGAGATCCTGCTGATTTTTTGGCAGATTTTATAACAGAATATGAAGGATTAAAGAATGAGGGAATGAGGTATAAAGATCGACATTACAAGATCAGAATATTCTCATTTATCTGTGATGCGCCTGCGAGGTCCTTTGTCAAGCAAATTAAATCTCACTCAGGTTATTCTTCATGTGAAAAATGCTCTCAGGCAGGTGTTTATGATGGAAAAATGACATTTCCTGAAACACATGCGCCATTAAGAATAGACAAGTCTTTCGAGAATCAGGAAGATGAACGTCATCATACGGGAACTTTCTATCGCAGTTTCCACTGGAATACATGCACTTGGTATGTCTTGGGGTAACACGTCGCCTCCTTTTGTTACTGATAAAGGGTCCATTGACAGTGCGCTTAGGGCCTTGAGTAAAACTGCAAATTTCGGCTTCCTTATTAGGGTTGGTCAAATTCATACCAAAGGAATTTGCAAGGAAACCACGTTCACTTGCAGATATTGATAGATGGAAGGCTACATACTTCCGTACATTCCTCCTCTACACAGGAATGATTGTCTTAAAAGATAAAATTGCTGATGAACTGTACAGAAATTTTCTTTTGCTCTCTATTGGAATCAATATACTTCTCAATCCAGCCACATGTTATCAGTTATCTGACTATGCACATGAGCTTCTGGTAGGTTTTGTACACCACTTTGCACGTCTATATGGAAGTAATCAGGTTGTGTACAGTGTCCATAATTTGATTCATCTTGCTCAGGAAAGTGGCTCTAGCTTTACACTGAAAATGCCACATGGTTATGGTCCATTACCATTGGGTAATACAAATCTCAGCTGTTCACAATACACTGAAGTAAAATTAGATAGATTCTGTGTTTCTACAAGAGCAGAGAACAACTGCGTTGATATAAATTCCAGCATTTGCTTGGTCAGAAACCAGTTGTATTCTAATGGAGATGTACTCATTGTGCATCAGACTTACAGGTCATGTCATCCATTTTTCACATACCCACTCAATTCCAGTAATCTGCACGTTCACATTGTCACAGATCTTTCTGATGAACTCCTTGTTGACAGCATTGCGAAAGTATATCGCAAGTACATGTTATTTCCATACAAAAATGTGCAAGTTGCAGTTCCTCTTATCCACAGCGAGTAGACCCTGAATAGTTCTATACACCTTAATAATACAGTATGCATGACTTTGCCAGCTTGGCGCTATATACATACATGTTACTTTAGGGTTGTCACAAGGTTTTATGCTTCACAGAATTTAGAAATGGTATAAGAAGGTGGTGACATCTTTTCATGGATTGTGATAAACATTTTTGAAAAATGCAAAACTACAAAGAACATTTCATGCAGTAGAACATTTCAGTCAAACAGATATCTATGCAAACTGATAAACTCAAAATTTCTTGTCTTAACATGTTGTGCATAAAGAGAAATATTTTCATCCTATTTGTATCGCAGTAAGAGACACCAGAATTCTGTATGAAATGTGAAAATGTACTAAATCTTGGATAATTTCTCATTTTAGACTTTACCACTATGTGTGTGGTGGTAGTCTTTAAGGAGACGGATGAAGTTGAGTTGGTTTCATCGAATTGGTTACTGTCTGACAGTAGGACATTTTGGCCGCCATTCAAAAAAATGGCTAGTGTTATGAGAGCTGTCAACGACAGGATAGCAGCTGACAAAACATGGCCATGTTACCACATCAGAGTTTTGTCGGTTTCTGGCGAGTATTTTATTTTCACTGATTTTTAATTGCAATGCATTGCATAACACTAAGCAATGTATGTTTTGCTCAGGCATCCAGTAGTTCTGGGTGATTATAATTTGTAGATAAGTGCAGTATGTGTGCAGAATTTGTGAGAAAAGCAATGCATACTAAAATAAAATAACCTACCGGGCAAAAGAAACGTATAACATTGTTCAGCACCACAAGAAAGAGAATGAAAGACAGACAGTATCAACATAAGCATTATATTGCAATAAACCATTTTCCAAGTTCTGTTCAAAAATTCAAAGCCATATGGATATTACACTTGCTGTCAGGCCGAGTAAAGAAGGTATGGGGTAAATCTGAAAAATTACACAAATACAAGTAAAGGGACTCCCTTAAAAAGGTGCATCTAATGTCCTATCATGTCATAAGACATGATAGGATAAGTTAGTAGCGTGTGTGAGCACCCATTGCATCAATTAAAGCCAAAATACGTCTCCTCATGGAAGTCGTCAGCCGCCGGATGACGTCATCAGGAATTCTGTTCCACTCCTCAAATAAAGCCTGTTCGAGCTGTTGCCTGTTTTGTGGGGGAGGGACCCGTTGTCTCAGACGTCGATCAAGATGATCCCACAGATGCTCTAAGGGATTCATGTCTGGCGATCGTTCTGGCCAAGGCAGTACGTTGACATCAACGGTGTCCAGATAATTTAGTACAAGTCTGGCGGTATGAGGTCGTGCATTGTCCGGCTGCAGAAGGATACCCCTTTGCTGTTGATGCACGAATGGCACCACAACAGGTTCCAATATTTCATCTCGGTATCTTTGGCCAGTCAGATTTCCCTGGATGATGACCAATCTCGTTTTCACCTGTCCACAAATTCCGCCCCATACAAGCACCCCACCAGCACCAAAAGGGTGGACATTCTCCATGCAGTTTTGTGCCAATCGCTCTCCCCTGCGTCGATACACACCATCATTTCTGAAGAGGTTATATCGGCTTTCATCAGTGAACAGCACCCTTTCCTAGTCTCGTCGCTGCCATTCACGTACAACTCTTGCCCAACGCAGCCTGTTTTGACGGTGTAGTGGAGTCAACGCCATTCCACGGAAGAGGCGATAGGCTCTGATGTCACTCACGCGGATCGTCGTAATACTGTGCGTCTGCTGATGGGGTGTCCCAGTGCCGTTTCCGCCGTTGACGTCGCCGTCACAAAACGGTTATGCAGGTGGATTGTGCGGATGTACCGGTCTTCGCCAAGCGTTGTAACACTTGGCCTGCCCGATCTTGGACGATCTTGTGTCCAAGAACGACCCAACAGTCTGCTGATGGTGGCTTGACTGCAATTGAATGTTCTGGCAATGTGGTGTTGGCTGGCCCCCATGTCGGCCATACCAGTGGCTCTATCACGTTCTGCTTGTGTGAGTCTCGGCATCTCTTAGATGTTTTTATGATATTGCACCCTTACCATGTGCTACATCAGTATTTATACGGCGGTCATTATCGAGAATTTTCAACAGGGCCCGAAACTCTGTTTTTCCGATTTTTCATGATGTCTTACACCAACTTCAATGAATCTCGTTAAAAAGTGATGTGTACACAGGGTGGTTATGTGCAAACGTATTCGCACAACATTTAAACTTATTCAACTTATTTTTCCATAGAAAAAACTGCATTTAAAAGTGATACGTTTCTTTTGCCCGGTAGTTTTAGTTCTGATATTTTTTTTCAGAAAATATCCCTGTGCTTGAGAAAAATTTTTTTAAATAAAATTTCCTTAACCATCTTAACAACCTGTGGATAGTCGTTGTTTCCCCTGGGTTATGCCTGGTGTCCTCCCACCATAATTCTGGCCACCATCAGGCAAGTAAAATATTTTTAAGTACAGCAAAAACACCAGTCAAATATTATATATCATATTATTATTTATTTGACCTTCATTTATTTTGAGCAGTAATTAAGCTTGGTGAGAGTTACACATAATAGGCTAGTTATTCACAATATGAAACAACAACATTTTGCGTAAGAAAATCTCAACCTCGTTTTTTGGAGCCATATGTGACTTTTCTTCATGCAGATACCTACGAGGATGGCAGGCGAAAATTAAGACTGGCAGGGGACACATCAGACATTCAGTCAGAAAATGAAAAGGAAATGGAGAAGGGGGCCTCCGTGGCTCAGTCGGTTAAAGCGCTAGCGCAGCGTAATGACCCAGGAGTCTCTCACCAATGCGGTCGCTGTGAGTTCAAGTCCAGCTCATGCTGGCTTCCTCGCCGGCCGTACGTGGGAAGGTCTGTCAGCAACCTGCGGATGGTCGTGGGTTTCCCCCGGGCTCTGCCCGGTTTCCACCCACCATAATGCTGACCGCCGTCGTATAAGTGAAATATTCTTGAGTACGGCGTAAAACACCAATCAAAAAAAAAAAAAAAAAAAAAAAAAAGAAATGGAGAAGGGAGCTAGGAGGTACAGTAAATTTACAGCTGATCATTTTCAAAGCCGGAGGCCACATATTTAACAAGGTTTGTAGCTTCACAGAGCTTCTGCATACATTTTTGTCATCATTCGATGGAAATATATTTTTCCCCACGATAATGATAAAAGGGGTTGCCACTCAAGAGCATGTTGAATCTAAAAGAACAAGTTTTTGGTTTCACTTTAGTTTTCATTTCACTACATGTATGTGCAATGGGCCATGGAATTATTTTGCTAGAGATCCAACATGGCCATGAGTGCAAGCCCCTTATGCCAGTGTGTTTGGCAAAATGTAATGTTGAAGTGTCTTAACGTATTGTCTTCACTTTATAGACTCAAAGAAAGAACATATTCCTTAAGAGACACAGCTGAAGAAGAAACTGATGTTCCTCCAAAGCGAAAGCGTCTGCCCCAGGCTCCATCTGTAGCATGTTTTCCAGTGAAAAGCTCTTCAAGCTACACGGAAGATGTCAAGTTGAACTGAAAACTAGCATTGCTTGCTGAAAACAATTACATACACATTTGTAATTGTGAAGCATACTAACATATTGCTGTAGGTGTAATTTTGTGGGGCGTTCTTATATTTGTGATAGAGCTGCAAACAACCTGCAGATGGACGTGGGTTTTCCTCCCACCATATAATGCTGACCACCGTCATATAAGTGAAATATTCTTGAGTACGGCATAAAGCACCAATCAAATAAGTAAATAAATAACTATGTTTGTGATGTTGGCCTCTGGATCAGTCATGGCCTTAGGCAGGAAATCTGTGTATCTGTCCATTTCTCAGTGTTCGAAGGACCTGGGTTACAGCAAGTGATTTACCCTTATTAAATCTGCCATAGTATAAGTTACATTATAAGTTGTTGAGTATGGCATTATGCAAAACTGAATCAAATACATAAAATTGATTTCATTTCAAGCAGCACCACAAGTGACTTTTGATGAAGCTACTTCTCAGATACCTGAGATTCCAGACGCCAAACTGTATGTAACTCCCCAAGTATCTGGTAAGAGCTTCCTAGCTCACCTCAGGTTACTTATTTTGAGAGCCATAAGGCCTAATGTTTATAATAGTACTTGACATTTTAGGGGTTAAAGATATTCAGAAAGTTTACACATAAAGAGAATGTGTGGAATTTTGCTGATTTCAGTATTTCGGCATACCAGAAAAAGATTCATTGTTTTCAAACTGGTAGATAATTGATGAATGTCTAATTCAAGACTTTTAGGGGTTGAGGAAACTAGTCAGATAGTCATGTCCGCAATAAACCACCACCATTTTCCATCTACATGTAGTCACCTGAAAACCCCTTGCTATACCCAAACTATTTACATTTATGTTTAACAGCTACACACATGGAGATTTTAAAGGCCTTAGGCACGATGCAAGTTACAATGGAGGATCTGCATAAAGAGGTAGTGGCACAACGACAGATCCTCCAGGCACTGGTTCACCAATCCACATCTACATCCAGTGACACAGGCATTATGGACATGTTGGGAGAGATGCTGCCATTACATTCATTTGAAGAGCTAGATGAGCTTGAGGCAAAACTGAATGACAAGGTCATTATAAAATCTCTGGTAAGAAAAAAAAAGAAATTTCCTTTTTTTTCCTTTTGCAGGGAAACAACGTTTGCTGTCTGATCAAATTAATGCCTTCTTCCTCAAGTTGACTCATTTCAGTTCTATGTATGCATATGTGGATTGTTTTGGGTTGCGCTTTAACATTAAGAAGTTTGTGTGTAGATATGCCACAGAAACATTCTTGAGTAGGCTATGGTGTAAACAAACAGAAAATTGTCAGTCACAAAAGTACATAAATGAATGTAATTGTTCTTGCATAATAATTTCTTAAATTATAGGTCACCCAGCTTTGTGTCATTGGTGGAGGTAACCTGAAAGAAGCAACGAGTAGAATGATGAGCCAGGTTATTTCGCATGAGTTGGCATTGAAGTTGAACTGGGCGGGACGGAGAGGCTGGAAGGGGCAATTATCCCAACCTAAGCGGGCATTTGGCGGTCTTCGTCTGTGTGAAACCATGAAAAGTATGTACTATACTCTGCATTTTGTGCCAAGAACACATCACTGTGACGTGTTTTAATAGTTGTCCATAATGACTCCGGTCTATGGTCACTGTTATCTTCTGACTGAAGTTCACTATCTCGGTTTTTACCAGTGAGATGGTGTGCTCGAATTCTATGCCAAACTAATTCGTCTAGAATTTAATGTGTGGAAGTTTTATTTCATAACTGACTAGGTGTGGCCTAATCAATTCTGAGTTCAGTACCTTAACCCATAACCATCAAGTGAAAGTGAAATTAAGAATGTGTATGAAATATATTATTAGCTTTGCTGTAACCACTGCTCCATTATTCTGTTCATTACTTTACTTGAAATTAAAATACTGTTTACCACTGTTCAACTAGAGAAAGCTAAAATCCCTTCTGAAAAAAAATCAAAACAAGACGCATCAATATTTAAATAAATCTGTGATGCTAGTGAATCCTTTTCTGTGTGCGTGGTTGTTTCTTTTTTGTCTATAATGCATTTATGTAAAGTTTTTTTTTCTTTCATAGGAGCAGCATTGAAGAACCCGTCTTTCGAGACAACAGAAGATAAAGCTGAAAAAGAGTTTATGCTGTGGCTAAGAAATGCCAGTGATAGAAACGGAGGGAGGTGGAGGAGGCGGGCCATGACTGAAACTTCACATGTACCAGAACTAGCCACACAGGAACTTTAATATGAGGACTTCTATATTTGTGTTACATCTCGTTTTTGTAATAAGATCAGTCCTATTAAATACTCAGATCATAAGCATAGGTTTGTTTTTATTTTCTGGCACTTAGTATTGTTTTAATATTGAAAGGTGAACACATTTTGTTATTTTTGGCACCAAGTAGAGGAGATATTTATTCTTCAACATTTTGCTTAATACAAGCTTAACCCTAGACCTTCGTGAACTTGAATCACCACCTAAAAACTATTAGAGCCTACTTTAATAAAAAGGCACAAAAATTTTACTCTTTGCATAATATTCCTCTAACGAGATTATTGATGACTCAGACTGCAGCAGGGCTTGTGGCAAAAATGTTGACGACTGAGAGCACATAAGTATGTTTAGTGTGGCAATCTACTACTTGTTGAGAAGAAAAATCTGGAGATGTGTTTTTTTTTTATTTCTTTTTTAGTTTTTCAATCTCCCTGCTCTGGCCTATTATATATATTAATTTATGACCATGCATGCAGCTTAAGAGAATGGATCAGTAAAGATGAATAACCGTTCAATACTGGATTAGTTCTATTAAATTACAATGGTTCATTTCATTGTATTGCTCCTGTTCTGGGTAAGAACGGCTGATCATTGGTTGAACAGCGGCAAACTACACTGGGCCAGTACCTGTCTGTCAACACGGGGCCTGTTCATGCTTTGTAATGGTTGTGCAATGGTTTCCTTCTGGACCCAGCACTGGGCCAGTATTGTGCCGCTGTGCAAGTCATATATTGGTCCAACACTGGCTAACAGAATCGGCCCAACTGAATGTACATTACTGGGCCAGTCTTGGTCTAATACGGCAATGTTTGCTGGGTTGGGGCATTATGAGCCAGAGATCAAGGTCAAGAGACGATAAGGGATTTAAAAGAAATTCAAGTCAAAGTAAAAACTTCGACTGCCATTGTGGAGGTCAAGGTCAAGGTCAAGATCAAGGTCAAGGTCAAAACCGACGTTGGATTCGTCATCTTCGATTTCGAATAACTCTCGGGATTTTGGGAAACTAATGGGGCACTTCTCCCCATCGAAACAATATCTCTAACCCTAGGCCCTTACATGAAAAGTGGTCGTTGATCCCGGCAACTCCGGACCTTGACCTTCGAATATGTTTGGTCCCTGACCCACATGAATGTCCGTACCAAACTTGGTTGAAATCGGACGGTAAATAAAAATATTGGATGTTAGGATTGGCTTTTAGACCGACCCCTTGCCCTCTGGCACATCAACCACACCATCTTTGTTGCCAGATGGGCACTGTGAGACTAATTTTCGGCCGATCCGGCCCAAATTTCACACGCACTTGGATCTCGGCGAGAGCTTTCCAATGGTACTAGACCGACTCAGCCCTAACCTAACCCTAAATTTTTTGGCCCAAATCAGTTTTGTGCCGTTGATATGTTTCCAAGTCGGCCATCTTGATTTCGGCCTGTTGGAATAGCGGACCTCACCAAAACTGGGTTCAAAGCTGGGTGGTAATTAAGGTCGGCGCTCTCGAATCCGAGGTCATATTTGACCTTCACCTTGACCTTGACCTCGAAATCAAAGTTTTGCGGTTTTGTCTAAAAACTCAATTTGCTGGAGGTGGAGGTCACGAACCTAGTTACCCTCAGACGCCCCAATGACTTTGCAATCTACCTTAGCCTTGACTTTTGATCTATGTGCTTTAGTTTTTTCTTTAAGAGGTGCAATCGGAATGGTGTGTACAAAAAGAAGGTCAGAGGTCTGAGATCAACGAAAATGTCATGGGACTTCTTTAAAGTGTTCAGGGCATCACATATCAAAAGATCAAGGTAGTCAGTAAAATAGACGATTTTATATGAATTTTTAAATTTTGTAATAACGTCGACTGTACCAGAGTTGTCTCCCCTCCTTTGTTAAGAGATAGGCCAAATGACGGCAAGTGATTGGACGGTGATAAGGGCCTTAGTTACCAGTGGAATTGGTTGAATTTTGATAGGTGAGTACGAAAGAGACGTTTCTACCAGCTGACTGAGTTTAGGGGAATTACAATGAGTTGAAAGTGAGTGTTGGCTAATTTAATGCCGTTCTGTACGCATTGGGCTATACGTACAGGGGTAGATAAAGTTGAGTGGTGTCGGTGTGGAGTTCTGTATTCCGTTAATTACTGTCCGATGCTGCTAACAGATAATTACACAACTGATTCTGCTAGAGACCTACCGAGTTCTAAGGCACTGAGATGAGTAGACGGCGAGTTCGGTGTGTTAGAAGGTGAGTATGTCGGCCATCGGGGAATGTGTAGCACTGCCAATCCTGTTCCCCGATGCAGAATGCGGGGAAGTGTCACAGATTTGTGACGGTCTATCCTATTTCCCATTGTAGAATGCCGGGAACTGTCACAGATGTGTTACTGCCAGTTCTGTTCCCCGATACAGAATGTGGGGAACCGTCACAGATTTGTAACTGTGAATCCTGTTCCCCGTTGTAGAATGCGGGGAACACTCATAGATGTCTGACTGCCAATCCTGTTCCCCGATACAGAATGCGAGGAACTGTCACAGATTAGTGACAGAAAGGTGAGTATGATGCAGATGTGGGTGTTGAAAGGTGAGCATGGCGGGAATGTATGGCTAGCGAGGGTCTGGTGTATTTTGGCTGTCGGGAATATGTCGATGATGGTGTGGGAATGTCGGGAAATGTGCGACATATGCTCTCGGAATTCGGGGAATTGGGGAATATGTATGTATGTATGTATGTATGTATGTATGTATGTATGACAAGCATCAAGTTGGAAAAATGCATGTGTATAGAAATTACGTAAAAGAGTTGGCGTGATGCCTGAATTGAATCCTGCCTTGGGATGGATACCTCTGTTTTTGCATCTTGGTGCTCAAGTGATGTGTATTTGATGGCATTTATTTTAATAGTTTTCGGTGGCAAATTGATGGCCCCTGAGGGTAAATAAAGTGCAAAAACATAGACACGTCATAACTATTTAACGGCTTATCCTAACCACGCGAGACTTCCTTTCTTCCGGATTCAATTGATCAGATTTGCCACAAAATAGTGGGCTGATAGTTTTCTCTTTTTCAACATAGCTGTAATTTAGTATTCTACGACATGGAGGTGTGTTTTATCATCTTGCTCTTTTACTACTTTGGCCTTTTTTGCCCAGTTTGTCACTTAACAACATAAAAATGGCACTATACAACTTAGATCATTTTACTGCCTTTGTCATTTTAAAACGTGGTATTTTTTAGCTGAACGAACTTCCCATTTTACAACATGGAAGAAGCTTTTACGATCTTGGTCTTCACTGCTTTTGTGTTTCTACTTGGTTTGGCATTTTACAAAGTGGAAGTGGCAAAATACAACTTAAATCTTTTTACTGCGTTTGTCACTTTATAGCATGGCAGTTTTCAGCTGAACAGATGTGGTATTTTCCAACATGGAGGTGGGTTTTACGATCTTGGTCTTTTACTGCTTTAGTCTCTATTCCGTCATACGTTTAACAACATGTAAGTCGCAGTTTACTTCTTAGATCATTTTACTACGTTTTCGCATTTTACAACTTAGCATGTTTGAACTGACCAGAGGATCAGTAGATTGCCACAAAATAATGGCTGATAGTTCTATATTTTTCCAATATGGCGGTGATTTTGTGATCTACGACACGCAAGTGGGTTTTACGATATCGCTCTTTTACTACTTTGGCCTTTTTTACTCGGTTTGTCATTTAACAACCTGAAAGTGGCAGTATACAACTTAGATCAATTTACTGCCTTTGTCACTTTAAAACATGCTATTTTTTAACCAAACGAACTTGTTATTCTTCAACATGGTGGAAGCTTTTACGATCTTCGTCTTCACTGCTTTTGTGTTTCTACTTGGTCTTTCATTCTACAATAGGGCATTTTAGAACATGGAAGTGGCATAATACAACTTAAATGTCTTCACTGCGTTTGCTATTTTACAGCATGGCAGTTTTCAACTAAACAGGTGTGGTATTTTCCAACATGGAGGTAGGTTTTACGATCTTGGTCTTTAACTGCTTTGGTGTCTTCTCAATCTGACATTTAACACCATGGAAGTCGCAGTTTACATCTTAGATCCTTTTACTGCGTTTGTCATTTCACAACATGGTATTTACCTAATTAAGAGATTTAATATTGTACAACATGGACTTTGGTGTTTACCAAGGGGTGTTGTAGATGGCCCAATGGTGATGGGATGTGTCCCCCCCTCCAGAACATCATTCGGAAAGAGCGTTTTTCAGCTCTTGCCGAGATAGTTTTCGGCCGCGATCTATAAGCTGTTTTTTCGTGCTTTCATCGATCTCTACGGCGTTGAATACCTTACGAGACTTGGCGCGTATCTCCTGTTTCAGATCGTAGTAGTTCTTGAGCTCCTGGACGATTTGTCTGAACTCTACGTCTGAAATAACACCATCGGATAATGCCGTAGACACCTGCGCACGGATGCTGTTAAGTTTGGCCTCAGCCAACAGCCGTATATTGTTATGTTTCTTGACCTTTGCGTGAAGTCGGCGGCTAACGAATTTTCCGGTGATATTTAAGACACCGCAAGCTAGGGCCGCAGCTTCCATGGTCAAGACAGCAGGGGCTGCAATTATTGTTGTGAGTAGTCCCACGCCTGCAACCCCTAGTCCCAAACCGGCCGTGAGCATGGCCGAATCAAGGGCCTCGGCGGCTAAGACACCACGCCGGTACTTTTTGTACAACCCCGACGGAGATCTCGCTCAGATTCAAACTGATTCTGTATTTCGCTGATATACTGCAGACGATGGGCGTGCGCCACGCTCTCCGGCGGCGCGGTCGGGGCCAAGGGGTTTTCAACCATAATTGTCGGCGCGGTCGGGGCTAAGGGATGGTCATCCGTAATCGTCGGCACCGCGCCCTCCGGCGACAAGGGGTTTTCATCCGTGATCGTCGGGCACAGTCGTCCCATATTGTCCATCCTACGAATCAATAACGTCGGTAAACTCTAAATCGTCCTCGGGACTACTAACACGAAAGCGACGAAGTCTTATACCGGACTCTAAATAGATTTTATTGAGATTGAAAACGCCCCCTGCAAACACCCGTATATCCTCGAGAGAGCTCTGGATAACTGGGTCGCCCTGGCCGGTAATTTGATCATAAGTCTGAGCTCCTTTCCATCGTGCTCTGCAGCCACTTAGTTCAACCCGGTAATCATGGAGAAACGGCGCTGAGAGGCCGTGCCAAGTATAATGTTGAGATATAGATAAGTACAGATCCAGGGTTTATTCGTAGTATGGCCATAGACACGGCTTGCGCGCCAAGGCGCACGGTCTCTACACCCGGCGCCGCAGTTAGTGCGAAGTAACCCCCTCCTTCCATAGCTATATGACAGGCGCTGGTTGGTACGTACGACACGAAAGAGGCCCCGGAGTTGAAAACTTTTTCACATCGACCCCAGTGGCCTGGACCGACATCGGGGTCACCTTCACATCTATCAACCAATCGGGGTCGCGAGCTCTGGTAAAAACAAAGCGATCTTCAAAGCGAATTAAAGAGAGTTTTTGTTCTTTAATCACCTCAGACGGCGACCTGCGCTTTTGCTCTGCAGTGGATGAGACTTCTTCAAGGGAAGCAACGTGGCAGGTTCCGCTTGACTCCCCCCCCCCCCCCCGCCCACAATCTTTTTTGCGGTTGTACTTGCCACTTTGAACTGGAAGGCGTAAATTTTACCCTCCTGGCCTGGAACTCCGACACATCTGTCAAGTCGCTTAAAGACAGGCACGCAGACCTGGGACCGGCTGCGTCCACCATACTTATTGTATTTCTAGGGTAGCACTGAGGTACCCTACACTCATATACTTGCCGTCTTTGTCTAAAAGCGCCACGGTCAAGTGCGTTATGTAATCGGCGCGCAAGGCTTTGTACTGTGGGATGGGAAATGAAACCGTCTTCCCGCAGTTAATCCCTTCACCAGTCACGGCAATGGCTTTAAGTAGTGTGGAACCGCCACCGAAATCTGAGGTTATTCTCACGTTTTCTGAGGTGCTCAGTTCATGTAAATGCCGAAGACTTCTTTGTGTGAGACAA
>NC_088300.1:82363126-82464347 GCF_032854445.1 Liolophura sinensis | reverse complement strand
CAGGGACTGGAGATGCTTTTTCACCCATTCTTTAAGACCATGCCCGTCGGATGGAGGTGGCGTTGGCTGGATGCCCCCGCCGGTCCGGCCAGTCAGCGCCAACTTTATTGCTAGCCCCAGCGTCGAGATCGCCACCCCAATTGCCGTGAGAATGGAGACCACGGTTATTCCCTGCTCCGGAAGAGGGTGCGGACGCGCTCGGCCAGAGTGGTATCCTTGTGTAGGATGCGATCGATCGTCTGCTTGATGCGGCGTACTTGCGTGCGCAGGGCTTCGACCGTTAAAGAGGCTGCTTCGAGCCGGGCCACCCTCTCGTCTCGAGATTCCTTATCCGGTCTGCAATCCAAGCGCCGGAGAATTCATCAGTGGCCTCCTCCAACTTCTGTTTTTGTTTTGTGATGTCCTTATCGAGACTTGACAGCTTGGCGATGTTATTAGCGTGTTCGCCTTCCGAGGTCTGCATTGCCTTGTCAAGCCCCAGAAGTTCTCGCATGGGAAATGGAGGGTCGTTTATCGTTAAAAGAGCCCGCTCGACCTCACTATCCGTCAAGCTTGTTTCCATTATGTGGACAGCATCAGCGGCCTTTTTCGCTGACTGGTTTAAATCCTTCAGCTCCATGGTATCTGCCTCGGCGGCCACGGCACCGAGTTCTGAACTCGCAGTCTCCAGGGCTGCGAACTGCTGCGGAGGAAATGATGGCTGGCTTGTCTTTCCCAGTTTTCAAAGCCAGCTTGTTCCGAACAACACCAACCTCTCCTCTCTGGGCCAGTGTTGAGAGGGCTAGCGGTTCACCTGTGTTTATGATGGTGAGGTTCAGATAGGAGTATTTCTTGAGTCGCAGACGCCCTTCTTCGTCAATCATAAAACCCGGGTAATAGGGCTTGGGTTTGGTAAGGTTAGGATACTTCCTCGCCATGGCATCGTAATATTCATTCACGGTGAACACTAACAGCCTTCCATCTTGGGATTTGAGGTCCACATCCAAGGTTTTGTTGCTCGGGAACCACCCCGATCTGGACATCACCACCTGCACGGAGAGTGGTCTGCTCGTCGTCGATGTTGTTGTCCTCTTGGGCGTCGTCGAACGCCTGGTCACACTGTCAATGTCTGCCATAATCTTCATATTGAATATTGCAAGGTATGCCTTCAATACAACAATAGATGCATACGGACGCAGGGCTAAACCCCTTCAGAACTCTCCGTAAGCCTCGAGGGGTACAAGGTGTACGGCAGTCCTTGGTCGTCACCAACAACCCGAGTACGATCGACCAGAATCAACAACTCCTGGTCCGCTTCCCCAACCTCGGCGCAAATGACATCATTGTATCCGGTACCCGTGCGCTTGGCCTTCTTGATCACGATCAATTCATCCGACCCCGAACGCCACAGGTGGTCGGGAATCTCGGACGCGCAGTAGTCAAGAAAAACCACGATCAGAATCAGCGGGAATGAGGTAATGTCCATCGACGACTCTGATGTGTTCCATTGCTACGGCGGCTTATGGCTGACCAAAAACGAACGGCAGAATGCGGCCTACCAAGGCATCGGCAGAGAAAACATGCTTAACTTCGAGTTGGAGCGGAGGACGCAAGTGACGACGATGCTGGAGAAAAAGCCACAGCTCGCGCCTTTGGCAGCCAGTTCCACATCCGCCAGACTGAGCTTCTAGATAGCCACATGCCATTCTACCAGAGTGCCTTGGCCGACCGACTGGAGTACGAACTGACGTTCAACGATTACGGCCGGGTTATAAAGACAACAGATAATGCCGACGCGACTTACACCATCGACATCAGACTGCAGTTCGATATCGTCACCGAAGAGGAGCTCGCTAGACAGATCCGCTCCCAGTTTCCCGGGGGCGTTTCCATACTGTATGATCGCGTCCTCCGCCACCGAAAGTTTGTGAAAGACAAGTCTGATACTCTCTGGAGCATAAACCTGAACACGCCCGCAAAAGCAATGAAGGGCATCCTCATGCTGTTCGAGATTAAAGGAACCCCGTGGAGGAGGAGGTTGGAATCCTTCTACAACCCGAAGATCACCAAGGTAGAGTCACAATAGAATGGGTCCCCAATCAGCTGTACAGCCAGGGTATGCGGGCGTACCAGCAATGGGCGAGGTCCAGAAGTTCTTCGCCAGCTCACCCCTACGGAAGCGGGACCCTCAGGTGGCCAGGGTCGTAAAAAGACTTAGACCTGGCAAACGTCTCGCTGGAAGAGTTCTTGACGCACAAGCACGCCTTCTGGCTTGACCTTCGGCCAAGCGACGATGACGAGCTGCATGGCAGTGGGAGGCGCGTTCTGAACGCCAGCAAGGGGATTAAGATACAGGTGACAAAAGAGAGAGAAGATCCCGGCGTGTTAAAGGTATATCTCTATGTGATCATGGACGCAAAGCTGTACATCCAGAATGGTAGATTCGTTAGCGCGCTTTATTGATGACGCCTTCTGCAGGGCCCACAGGGCATCTGTGGGACAGACAAACTGCGGCAAAACAGTCTTCGTGCTGGACCTACTTGAGGGCCCTTTCCGCGGTTTTCTTTTATCACATTTTGATCCTGTGCCCCACTCTTAAGCATAACCAGGCGTACCGGCGGCGATGGATACTGTTTGACCCTGAAGTCTATTGTTTTGACCCCCGAGCAAGCGGCTCAACGACTGTCTGAGAGCTTTCTACAGATTGTTCGAGGGGGAGCCCACCCTATACATCATCGATGATTGTAGCGCGTTGGAGGCGATGAAGAAGAAACAAAAAATGCTGTCATTCATGGCTTTCTCGGGCCGTCCATGCAAAGCAAAGCGTCCTGGATCCTCACTCAGAAATACAACCCCGTCCTCAAAGACTTTCGCGAGCAGACAAGGTGGGTGGCTTTATTCCACTGCAAAGATCGGCACTCGTTCAACGAATGTCTGGAGGAGAACCACATCATCGAGACCGAAAGCAAAAAGGCAGAGGTTCAACAGAAGCTCAAGAACAATCCGCATTCTAAGCTCCTGTTAATGACTGATACGCCCGGCACATCTAAGATTATATATTAAAAGTAGGCGCCCCTTTCCAATGAAGCATGGATACCGACGAGGTTATAATAGACGAGATTCTGGGGCGCAGAGGAGGAGCCCGGCCGAAACCAACAGCCCGGCCGAAGCCAACAGCCCGACCCCAGCCAACAAGATGATGCAAGGCAGCTCAGGGATAGGCTGGCGGCACTTGCGGTGGGTGGGCAGGCCAAGCGATATCTGGGAAAAGACGTAACAGCCGCTGAGATCGACGCCATGAGCTGTAAAGGCTGTACTCCAGGGTACGAGGCTAAGCTCGGTGCGCGGATGGTTAACGGTCTCGGAGGTATGTTCTTGAGATCATATGTAAGGGCGGCCAGCTGGCTCCTACCAATCCCACCCGAAAATCGACCAAAGCTCATGGCACAGCTCGCCACCGACCCATTTGTTGAACAGGCCCTAAACAGGCGCTTAGCAGTGCTAGCTGCTGGCTATACTACTGCTATGTTAAGTACTTAGCACCCTTAAACCATGGCGCTGACCACTGCTGAGCACTGCTCATTTGAACACCACTCCTGCCCTAGAAATGAGCCGTATGATCCAGAGGAACATGAGTACAACGAATCCGGAAGGCCCAAAGGAAGCGGAGGGGTGTGACAGCGGATTCTACGAATGACGGCCCTGCGAAGAATACCAAAAAAAGTCGCTGCGGGTCAAGCGGGTGCTGCAGCGAGAAAGGCCAAGGCTGAAAAGCTCAAGGAAGAGCTTCGCGAGGCAAAGGCTGCTTTGCTTAGCGCAACTGATTCCACCAGGATTCCTAACAGCCGAACGAACCGGATTCTACTAAGGACGGCGGAGCCACAGATTTTGCGAAGGAACCGGATTCTACGAAGGCACACCAAATCATCCACTGGAGGGCGCCCCCTGGCGTTATTAGACGTTGGCAGCCTTGCAGTGCTAGTGTTGCTACGCGTGTGGCGCAGCCGCTATACAGCACATGCACGAGGTGCAGATATTACGCCGCAAAAAGACATCACGCCGCAAGAAAAGAATCTCCATTTGAATACACGTCGCGACCCTTTCTATATAGAGCAGCATGTCTACTCCACCCGGTGACGAAAAAGTGCTAGTCAACGCGGCCTACCACGCCGCTGTGGTCTCTCTCCTGGTTACTGGGTACGCTCGTCTCGGCCAGATGTTCCTGAAAGGAGCCCTCCCGAAGTTGGACTTAACACCCCGTGACATCGGCATGGTCATTGCAGATGTAGGCCTGGCCATGTTTTCGAAGGAACTGCTAATTAAACAAGGGCTCCTTCCTCCCAATATAATCAAGTAGTAATGGCCTCCATCGCAATGATGATGGGCGGCGCCCTCGTAAACGCTTTGGCCTTTAGCGGGAGCAGCTATATGTTTTCGATGCTGAGGAGCTGAGGAGCGACGCGCTGCTGGGCACAGAGCCACAGTTCTCCGATTTCTATGTGCCTAGTGAAGATCAAAAACACCGCGAGATGACCTTGGTCATCCTGGGAATGTGTGTGGTTGGGGGTGTGAGTTACGGAATCGCAAAACTCACCAAGTAATCCGAACTGACTGTGCTGGACTCACCATTGAGCTCCTCGCCGTATGGCAGGCACGATCTTAGTAGTGAGGTGATTCTGCGCACGCAAATACGCCTCGACGATTAACATCTTTTTCGTCGCAAATCTGTTAGAAGGCTGCTAGAATACCTTGATGACATGGCTAGTAAGGTGTCTGCTGGCCTGGCTAATATCTACTACAGCCCTCGTGGGTACTGGAAGGGCCGCGCGGCCATCCAGAAACTTGCCACTGCGGCTAAAGTCTCCGAAGATGTGGTCCGGGCCTGGCTGGAAAAGCAGGCTATCTGGCAGATATACTTGCCCTGTCCCAGAAAAAATCCGAGGCCTATGTTGGATGTTTCCACGCCGAATGACATCCACCAAGGCGATCTTCTATTTCTACCACATGATCGGCAAGGCTGGAAGCTGTATAAGTACGCGCTGACAGTTGTTGATGTCGCTTCTCGCTACAAGAAGGCGGAACCTCTGGCTACTAAAGATTCCAAAGAAGCCGCTGATGCTCTCTTTCGCATTTACAAGCGGGGACACCTTCGATGGTCGAAGCTTCTCCAAGTTGACCCTGGGCGCGAGTTCATGGGTGCAGTGAGCCAACTGCTGGCCAAACACCATGTCACAGTCCGCCGAGGCCGCGTGGATATCCACCGAGACCAAGGCATAGTGGAGCGTTTCAACCGTACTCTGGCTGAGCGGCTCTTTGGACATCAGTACGCCCAGGAGATGCGCCTCCCTCCCGAACATCGGTCTACTGAATGGGTGGCTCGGTTGCCCGCTGTTGTGGCCGCTCTGAATAACGAGACAACGAGGCTGATCGGTAAAAAGCCGAAAGACGCCATCAAGGCAAAAGAGGTGTCACGTAAGCCTTCCTCGACGATTCCCGGTCGTCCCGTTGGACTTGATGAGCGGAAGATCCCCTAGGGTGTTGGCGTTCGTTATCTCTATCAGTCTGGAGAGCTGGAGGGCGGCCGCCGTCGCGCGACTGATCCTGTGTGGTCTCTAGAGATATATCGGCTGGGGCACTCTGTCACAAAGCCTGATGAGCCCGTGCTGTACTATCTAGACGATACGTCGGATGGCCCGCGACGGGGCGTCGTTCGTGAGGAGTTGCTTATAGTGCCTACCGATACTCAGCTTCCCCCGGATGGGGTTCTACGGCGCTAGTAGTTCCTCGATGAGGACGTCCATCACAGCCCATAATGCGGGCGCCGCATCTCTATGGCCGTACGCCAGGGTGTGGACACCATCTTCGGCGATCCAGCGCTTACTATCGAAGGGGGACAGTGAGACCTTATTCAGGTGCTGTCCGTAGATATGGTCGCACTCTGATCGCAGCATGTCCATACCGTGACGGAAGATCTTCTCAAAGTGGGCCTCTTTGTACTTCTTATGGCGGATGTGCTTTTCCACAACACCAATTTTCACGCCCTTGATGTTGGCTCCGCCGGCCTCCAGAATGGAGTACATCTTGGGACGTAGACCTATGTATTCGGCGATCGGCCGCCCCGCGTACTCGTCCTTCATTTTCCCCAAGACCTTCATATTTGCTACGCTGTGGTCTTGTGGTCTTGTGGTCTTGTGGGTAATCTGAGATGTTGTACAGGTTTGCATTCTCAGCCATATCCCTATAGTCAGTGTAGAGGAGCTGGCCGCGCTCTCCGTACTGGGCCTTCATGTGGTTGTAGTAGAAGTCGTACATCAGGTGCTTTGAGAGATCTAGAATGCTCATGCCCACGTAGATAGGTCGGTTTAGGACTAGACGGGTCTTGTGCATCTGAATCGCTGCGAGGTCATCATCAAATATGTTTGCCCGTGCGAAGCTCGGGCTGGCTATCAAGCGTCGGAGCTTGTCGTCTTCTCCAGAGCGTACCAGCTTGACGCCCACACGCTTCCGAAGGTTCTCCATGGTTTTTCCGAAGACCGAGTTGTTCATTAGCTTGTACAGGTCCTTCTCGAATTTACTCGCGGCCGTTTTTCGGAGCTCGGTGATATAGGGTTCCATCCAAGGGTTCTGGGCGAATCTCAGGGCCCGGTGAACCTTTGTCAGGCGCATTCCCAGAGATAGATACAGCTGTAGGTTCCGGTAGTGCAGAACGTACCGTTCCTTGTTGCGGACGTTGGGGACTAGCTTTTCGACCTCGGTAGGCGCTTTCTTGCCGAGAAGGCCGTGCTGATAGTCTGACATCCACTCCTTCTGGACCACCAGACGCTCCGGGGCTAATGGGTAGCCGTTATGTGCGTTATGTAGGTCGGCCGGATACTCTAGGTCGACCTCTAGGATGTAACCAGAAGGACTGTCGTGGGGGTGGGTAGCAATCGTTTCACCGAGAGGCTGCGCGTCACCTACCCACTGAAAGCCGCCCGTTGGAAGAAACTGACTCATAGCCCAGTCATATAAATTATTGGCGTCTAGGTATTGGATGTAGCTGTTTGGACTTTCGGGGTTGTATCCCTCCACCTGCGGATTATTGACTTACTTACCATGGAGATTCCTCCTCGCAACCCCTTCTCAATGAAGAGATGTTGGTCATAGTCCGTCAACAGCTCCAGCTCTACCCCGGTCTTCTTGAACAGCGCATCCCACGAGAGACCTGGGCTCGTAAAGTAGTGGGCGGGGTCCAATCCATACTGCCGTAAAGAAGTCTTCCGGAAGGCCTCAAACACATCAGGCAACAGGAGCACGTCTGTGCGGCAGTAAAGGTCTGTGTAGTCTCCCAGATTGGAGCAGTCAAATACCTTCCATACCTGTTGAGCGTGGATGTAGTCCTCATCGCTAATGCCTGAGACTTTGAGCTTACTGTAGAAAGCCCCTTTCGTCGAAGCGCTCCCAGGAGTCCATATACCCATAGGGGTAGACGCCCTTGCGCATGAGTAACTTACGTTTTTCTTCGGCAGGCTCATACCGGGCTGTGATGTGGAAAGCCTCAGGTTTGTTGGCCTCTACCAGATTGTCAAGGAAAGCCGGTAAGAATTGAACTCTGTCGATGAAGTGGAGCTGCCCCAGCGAGAAGGAGATGTACTTTTCCGTGTTGTTGCGGATGCAGGAGATGCGGCCCTCCACCTTACTTATGGCTTGCGTCTGGAGGTGCCCGTCGTAACCCCGTAGGTTGTGGAAGACTACCGGTATGGCTGTCTTGGGACCCAGCCGCAACATTAGGTTGCATACGTTATGGGCCGCGCCTCTGTACTTGCCGGTGATATGGCAGTGATCGCGCACAGAATCGACGCCTAGAGGCTTCTCACACACGTGACAGGTTGTGGCGTTGTTGTGGACCTGCCAGTCCTGGAGAGTCATCCTCATGGCTATAGGGTTGGCTAGAACATTTTTGATTTCCCTCTCCTCGTATTGGAGAGCTCTGAGGAAGTGTTCCGTCGCGTTAGGGCCTCTGTATTCCACGGGGCGTTTTGTGCGGCCGTCGCAACGCACCACAACATAGCAGTAACTACAGGGCTCGTGGTGCTGAGTCTTTTGAGTGCTGCTCTCTGTGGGGCTGGGCGGCGGGCCTTCAACCTTTTTGGTCAGAGCCTCGAAGTCGGCATACATAATGAACGGTGCCGGTAGCTGTTTGTGGTGGTTCTGGAAGGAGAACTTGTTTTTTCTCCCTCATGGGGCATTTCCACCCTCACCGCCGTCTGGCCAATCCCTGGGCATTCCGGCTTATGCGCCTCGAGCAGGTCCTCCCTTTTGTAGCCGTGTAGGTAGCGCTCGCAGAAAAGTTTGCGATTTGGCGCCTTACTTTCTTGGTATAGGAGCCGATTGAGGTCTTTTATCCACGTATAATGGAATTTGCCTGCCTTCTCAATCAGCAGCAGATTGATTCGGGGCGTGTCGCCGGGCTGCTTGCTGAGACGGTGCACGATCACACCCTTGTCCCACCCGAACACGTTGATGGCGAGATCGTTCTTTTCCTCCACTTTAGGGATCTGAGAGATGGGCGTGGGGGCGTCGATCCCCTCAAAGTCAAGGCCATCGTTGGTGGGATACTTTGTTGGTCTCTGAGGGTCCTGGGCGGCTGGAAATAAGGCAGACCGGAGTGCCCATCGGAGGCAGTCGTCGTCTTTGTTCTTCACGTTGATGACTGCTTTCTTGTTACTCACAGCTGCAGGTAGGGGGATATAGGACCCGCCTCTCAGTGGCTGATACCTTGCAATGTCAAGCCAGAGTTTGCACGCTATTTACAGCCCACCCTGACCCTCGCTGCGTCCATTTTTTTAGCGCCTCCTGGATGGTGGGGAAGGCCCTATCTAGAGCCCAGTCAATGTCACCGACCTCTAAGAGGGCCTTCTGTTTGCTGCGGAGTACTGGTCTGGTATACTCTTCACTGCGATTGGCGTGGGCTTTTCGCAGCTGAACCCTGAGGCCTAGTTGGAACTTAACCCCGCTGAGTGCCAGGATCTCTTCTTCTAGCTTCTGGCGAATACTGGCTCGAATTTCTTCTAAGAAGGCTACGGGGTCCGTCCAAACACCTTCGGGTACGCCCATATGCCAGACCCGGAGGAGATTCCTGATGGCCCTGCCGGTGTTAATGAATTCTAGTTTCTTTTCACCCTGTATTCCACCTAGCAATTCATCCAACTCCTCGTTACTGAGGAAGTTCTTGTTGTCTTGCTTCAACTCCTCGTTACTTCGGGAGTTCTTGCTGTGTTGCAGCCGCTTCCACTCAGCCACAGCCGTTTTATGCCTGTCAAGGATCCCCTGCAATTCTGCCAAGGCATTGCAGGAGCGTGGGTACTTGGGCCGCACACCTACGAGCGTCTCAAACTCCTCCCGTAGTGCTCGCGCTTTTTGATGGTGTCTCATTGTACGCGCCGTATGCCTAGTGGCGATGCCTCACTAATATGAAATTTCGATAGCCGCCAACTGTTTGTACTCGCCGTTGTGCAATATCGTCGTATGCCTAGTGGTGTCTCTCCAATATGAAATTTCGATAGCCGCCAGCCGTTTGAACTCGTCCAAGAAAGCCTTGCGCCTCCGCTGCCTTTCACGTGTCTGGACATTATGATATCCACAGGCCCCGCAAAGCCGAAATTGGTTTTTAACGCCCCGACCACAGCGAATACATGGCTGGGTGCCAGGACCTTTCTGCAGACGGTATAGGTGGAAGCCGCAGTACTCCCCCAGACAACTCTTACCACAGAGCTCCGTGGAGCCGATGAGAAGCCACCGGCAATTATTGAGACTTTGTCATGTTGTCTTGCTTCCCAGCCGTTTTATACCTGTCGAGGAACCCCTGCAATTTTTCCAAGGCAATGCGGGACCGTGGGTACCTGGGCCGCACGCCTATGAGCGTCTCATACTCCTCCCGTAGTGCTCGTGCTTCTTGGTGATTGGTCATTGTACGCGCCGTTGTGCAATATCGCCATATGCCTCGTTGCGATGTCTCTCTAATATGAAATTTCGATAGCCGCCAGACCCTCCGCTGGGGAGCTGGGGGCCTCTATTTGTTCTGGGGAGGGCCCCAAGAGGAGGGTGCGCCAGAACCTATAGTGTGTATACGCCTCGAGATGGGGCTGGGAGCCCCTATTTGCCAGGGGGAGGGTGTTCAGGGAATGGGGGTTGGGAGCCTCTATTTGTTATGGGGAGGGCCCCAAGGGGGGCGGGGAGGGGTGCGCCAGAACCTATTCTCTGCATACTACTGCGTTTGTCATTTTACAGCATGGCAATTTTTAAACTGAACAGATTTGGTATTCTACAACACGAAAGTGAGTTTTACGACCTTGATTGTTTACCGCTTTGGTATTTTTTCAGTAAGGTTTGTCATTTTATAACATTGAAGTGGCAGTTTGCAACTTAGAGCCTTTTGCTGCGTTTATCATTTTACAGGATGGCTTTTTTAAAAAGTTAACAGAGAATAAGGCCTAGTCCATTTGTTGTTCAGTACAGAGACGAAATGATATTCTACAACACGGGTGTGGGTTTCACGATCTTGATCGTTTGCTGCTTTGGTATTTCTACTACGTTGGTCTTTGTGAAAAACATGGAAGTGAAAGTTTACAACTTAGATCGTTTTACTGCGTCTATCATTGCACAGGATGGCTTCATGCAATTTTACAGAGAATCGGTTGCCAAATAAATAAACCTAGTACATTTTTTGCTAAACACAGCGAAGAAATGATATTCTACGTGTATTTCTTCTTTTTTGTCAGTTAACAACATGGCATTTTAGAAGACGGACGTGGCAGTTGATAATTTTGATCATTTTACTGCCTTTACCATTTCACAGCAGGGCATTTTTCATTTTAACAGGGGATGGATAGATTACCCCATAAAAATAGGCTGGCGGTTTTATCCTTTTTTAACATAGCGGTGATTTGGTATTCTACAAGACGGAATTGGTTCCAAGATCTTGGCGTTTCACTGCTTTGGTCTTTCTACTCGATATATCATTTTAAAATATTGAAGAGGGAGATTTCAACTTAGATCCCTTCAATACCTTTCTCATTTTAAATCAGGGTATTTTTAAAAGTAACATACTTGGTATTCTACAACATGGAGAAAGCCTTTACGATCTTGGTCTTTTACGGCTCTGGTCTTTCTATTTGGTTTATCATTTTACAATATGGAGGTGGGAGTTTTCAACTTATATCCTTTTACATCGTTCTTCCATTTTACAACGTAGCATTTTCGAAAGTCATCAGATGATCAGTAGATAGATACATAGTAGTGGGCTGATAGTTCTATCTCTTTTAACACAGCGGTGATTTAGTATTCAAAGACACGGAGGTGCGTTTTACGACCTTGCTCTTTTACTACTTTGGCCTTTTTTCTCGCTTTGTCATTTAGCAACATGGAAGTGGCAGTATACAACTTGGATAAATTTACTACCTTTGTCATTTTAAAACATTCTATTTCTAACCGAACAAACTTGTTATTCTACAACATGGAGGAAGCTTTAACAATCTTGGTCTTTACTGGTTTTGTGTTTCTACTTGGTTTGGCATTTTACAACATGGAAGTGGCAGAATACAACCTAAATATTTTTTCTGCGTTTGTCATTTTACAGCATGTCAGTTTTCAACTGAACAGGTGTGGTATTTTCCAACATGGAGGTGGGTTTTACGATCTTGGTCTTTTACTGCTTTGGTCTCTACTCGGTCTGACATTTAACAACATGGAAGTCGCAGTTTACACCGTAGATCTTTAACTGCGTTTGTCATTTCACAACATGGCATTAACCTAATAAAGGGATTTAATATTTTACAACATAGACGTTTTTCTGACGATCTTGGTCCTTTGCTGCCTTGGTCTTTCTATTTGATTTCTCACTTAACAACATGGAAGTGGCAGATTACAACTTATATGCTCTTACTGCGTTTGTCATTTAACAGCATGGCATTCTTCAGCTGAACAGATTTGGTATTTTACAACACGTACGTGGGATTTACAAACTCGATCTTTTACTGGTTTGGTCTTTCTACTAGGTTTGTAATTTAACAACATGGATGTGGCAGTTTACAGCTTAGATCCTTCTACTGTTTTTATCATTTTACACGATGGCTATTTTCAGTTAAACTGAGAATCTTGGTCTTCACTGCTTTTGTTTGTCTACCTACTTGGTTTGTCATTTTACAACATGGCATTTTGTAAAAAGGAATTGGAAGATTACAATTTACATCCTTTCAATGCGTTTGTCATTTTAAAACAGGGTATTTTTCTTCCTAACAGATTTGGTATTTACCAACTTGGAGGTGGGTTTTACGATCGTGGTCTTTTACTGCTTTGGTCTCTGTACTCAATCCGTCATTGAACAACCTGAAAGTGGCAGTTTAGAACTTAGATCCTTTTACAGCGTTTATCATTTTACAATATTTGATTTACCTAATTGCCACATTTAATATTTCATAACATGGAGGGGAGGTTTACAATCTTGGTCTTTTACTGCCTTGGTCTCTCTGTTTAGTTGGTCGTTTTAAAACATGTATTTAGCAGTTCACAACTTAGATCATTTTACTGCGTTTATTATTTTACGACATGGCCTTTTTCAACTTAACAGAGAATCTGTGGCCAAATAAATGTCGACCAGTAGATTTCTTTTAACACAGCTGCGATTTGATATTGTACAAGACGGATTTGTATTACGATCATGCTCTTTCGCTGCTTTGTCCTGTTTTTTTTTCTCTGTTTGACATTTTACAACATAACAATTCTCAACTTAACAGATTTGGTGTTCTACAACATAGACGTGAGATTTTTGATGTTGGCTTTTTGGTCTTTTACTGCTTTGATCTCTCTACTTGGTTTATGATTTTACAATATGGAGGTGGCAGTTTAGAATTTAGATTCTTTTGATGCCTTTTCGCATTTTACAACGTACCATTTTTTAACTCATCAGAGAATCAGTAGATTGCCAAATAATAGTGGTCCGACAGTTCCATTTTTTTTTTTCAACATGGCGGTGATTTGGTATTTTCCGAAACGTAGGTGGATTCCACGATCTTGTTGTTTCCCTTCTTAGGTCTTTCCACTCGTTATGTCATTTTACAATATTGAAGTGAGAGATTACAATTTAAATTTCTTCAATGTTTTTCTTATTTAAAAAACATGGTGTTTTTCAATCTAGAAAACAAGATGGATAAAGCTTTTACGATCTTGGCCTGAACTGCTCTTGTCTTTCTACCAGGTTTGTCATTTAAAAACATGGAAGTGGCAGTTTACAACCTAAACCCTTCTTCTGCGTTAATCATTTTACAACATGGTGTTTTTTAACTTACTAGAGAATCGGTTGCCATACAAAAGTCGACTAGTAGAGTTGCTTGAAAATAACAACATGGCATTTTAGAACATTGAAGTGGCAGTTTATAACTTACAACCTTGAACAGCTTTTCTCATTGTACAACATGGTATTTTCCAACTTAACAGAGCATCGGCGGATTACCACATTCGGTTTTTTTCTTTTTTTAACATAGTGGCAAATTGGTATTCTACAACATGGAGGTGGTTTTTACGAATTTAATGTTTTACTAATGTGGTCTTTAAAATGAGTTTGTCATTTAATAATATGGCATTTTCCAACATGGAATGGGCAGCTTACAACGTAGACCGTTTTACTGCGTTTGGCATTATAAACATGGCATTTTTCAACTGAGTTGAGGATGGAAAGAGTGGCAGATAATAGTGGGATGGCGGTTTTCTTTTTTTTTAACCTTTCGGCAAAGTGGTATTCTAAATTGGTCGGCAGGCGGTTTTATCTTTTCTCAACATATAGGCCATTTATTGTTCTCCGACACCTAGGTGGGTTCCACGATCTTGGCGTTTCACTGCTTTGGTCTTTCTACTCGATTTGTCTTTATTCAGGATTAACAACATTAAAGCGGTAGTTAACAACCCACATATGGTCCTTATATGTAATATTGTACAACGAACATATCTTACTTTACAGTTTAACAGAGGATCGGTAGCTATAATAGTGGGCTGGCGGTTTTATCTTTCTTTAACAACGCGGAAATTTGCTATTCTACAACATAGACATGGGATTTACGATGTTGGCCTTTTACTGATTTGGTCTTCCTTCTCGGTATCTCATTTTACAACATGGAAGTGGGAGATTCCAACTTAGATCCCCTCATTCCGTTTCTCATTTTATAATATGGTATTTTTCAACCTAACATAGTTGGTATTGTACAACATGGAGGAAGCCTTTACGATATTGGTCTTTACTGCTTTTGTCTTTCTATTTGGTTTGTCATTTTACAACATGACGCTTTACAATATGGAAGGTGGAGATTACAACTTACATCCTTTCAATGCCTTTGTCATTTTAAAACATGATATTTTTCTACCCAACAGACTTGGTATCTTCCAACATGGAGGTGGGTTTTACACTCTTCATATTTCACTGCTTGGGTCTTTGTACTTGTTTTGTGATTAAACAACATGGCATTTTACAAGATGGAAGTGGCAGAACATACATCATTTTACAGCATGGTATTTTTCAATTTAGAAGATTGGTAAATTGCCAGATAATAGTGGGCTGGCGGATTTATCCGTTTATAACATAGCGGCGAATTAGTATTCCACGACACGGAGATGGGTTTTACTATTTTGGTCTTCTGCCGTTTTGGTCTTTCTACTCGGTTTGTCATTTTACAACATGGAAGTGACAGCATGCAACTTGAATAAATTTTTCGCGTTGGGCATTTTAAAACATGGTGTTTTCTCTAGTTGGTTTGTCATTTTGCAACATGGCATTTTACAACATGGCAGTGGCAGATTAGAACCTTTTTACTGTGTTTGTGATTTTAAAACATGGCATTTTTTAACTTAACAGATTTGGTAGTTTCCATCATGGAGGGTGGTTTTACGACTTTTACGACTTTCAACTTTCTACAACACGGAGGTGGGTTTTACAAACTTGATCATTTACTCCTATGATCTTTCTACTAGGTTATTTATTTAAAAACATTGAAGTGGCAGTTTACAACATAGATCCTTTTACTGCGTTAATATTTTACAAATTGGTATTCTACAATATGGAGGTGTTTTTACTAATGTGGTCTTTTAAATCGATTTGTCATTTAACCATATGGTATTTTCCAACGTGGAATAGGTGGTTTACAACTTACATGTAGATCGTTTTACTGCGTTTGTCATTTTACAACTTGGCATTTTTCAACTTAGTAGAGGATCGGTAGATTGGCAGATAATAGTGCGCTGGCGGTTTTTATCTCTTTTTTTTTTTCGTCAATTTGCTATTCCACAGCATAGACGTGGGAGTTACAATTTTGGTCTTTTACTGCTTTGGACTTCCTACTCGGTATTTCAATTTACAACATTGAAGTGGGAGATTACAACTTAGATCCCTTCAATGCCTTTCTCATTTTAAAACATGGTATTTTTCAACCTAACATACTAGGTATTCCGCAATATGCAGGAAGCCTTTACGATCTTGGTCTTTACTGCTTTTGTCTTTCTTCTTGGTTGGTCACTTTTCAACATGGCATTTTACAACATGGATGTGGGAGATTTCGACTTACATGCTTTCAATGCGTTTGTCATTTTAAAACATGGTATTTTTCTACCTAACAGATTTTGTATTTTCCAACATGGAGGTGGGTTTTAGGATCTTGGTCATTCACTGCTTCGGTCTTTCTACTTGGTTTATGATTTTACAATATGGAGGTGAGAGTTTGCAACTTATATCCTTTTACTTTCTTTTGCATTTTACAACGTAGCATTTTTGTAGTCATCAGAGGATCAGTAGATTGCCAAATAATAGTGGTCTGATAGTTCTATCTTTTTTTTCAAAATGGCGGTGATTTGGTATTCTACGACACGTAGGTGGATTCTGTGATCTTGTCGTTTCACTTCTTAGGTCTTTCCACTCGTTATGTCATTTTACAATATTGCACTGGGAGATTACAACTTACATCCCTTCAATGCCTTTCTTATTTTAAAACATGGTGTTTCTTAATATAGAAAATTTGGTATTCTGCAAAATGGATGAAGCTTTTACGATCTTGGCCTGTACGGTTCTTGTCTTTCTACTTGGTTTGTCTTTTTACAATATGTCGTTTTACAGCATGGAAGTGGGAGATTACAACTTAAATCTCTTTACTGCGTGTGTCATTTTAAAACATGGCGTTTTTCAACTTGACAGATTTGGTACTTTCCAACACGGAGGGTGGTTTAACGATCTTTGTCTTTTACTGCTTTGGTCTCTCTACTGGGTCTGTCATTGAACAACATGGAAGTTTACAGCTTAAATCCTTTTACCGCGTTTGTTATTTTACAGCACGGCATTTACTTTATTAAGAGATTTATTACTCTACTGCATGGACGTGAGTTTTACTATATTGATCTTTTACTGCCTTAGTCTTTCTATTTAGTTTGTCATTTTACAACATGGCATTTTTCAACTTACTAAATTTGGTAGTCTACAACACGGAGGTGGGTTTTACGAACTTGATCTTTCACTTCTATGGTTTTTCTACTAGGTTTGTCATTTAAAAACATGGAAGTGGCAGTTTACAACCTAAATCCTTTTTCTGCGTTAATCATTTTACAACATGTCCGTTTTTAACATAACATAGAAGCGGTTGCCATACAAAAGTCGACTACTTGATTTGTTTTATCAACACAGCGCCGATTTTGTATTCTACAACATAGAGATGGGTTCTACAATCTTGCTCTTTTACTGTTTTGGTCTTTGTACTAGGTTTGTCATTAACAACATGGCATTTTAGAACAATGAAGCGGCAGTTTAAAACTTACAACCTTTTACTGATTTTCGCATTGTACAACATGGTATTTTCCAACTTAACAGAGGATCGGCAGATTACCACATTCGGTTTTTTTCCTTTTTTAACATAGTGGCAAATTGGTGATCTACAACATGGGGGTGGTTTTTACGATTTTGGTGTTTTTCTAATTTCGTCTTTCAAACCGATTTGTAATTTAATAATATGACATTTTCCAACATGGAATAGGCGGTTTAAAACTTAGATCGTTTTACTGCGTTTGTCATTTTACAACATGGCATTTTTCAACTGAGTAGAGGATCGGTAGATTGGCAGATAATAGTGGGCTGGCGGTTTTATTTTTTATTTAATCTTGCGGCAATTTGGTATTCTACGACACGGAGGTGTGTTTTAGGATTATGGTCATACGAATTTGAACTTTGATATGGAATTCATGCCTGGAATATTCATTGTCTCCCCGGCATCATTGAAAACTGATGACTGCTTCTCTCTTGTGTGGTACCGGCTTTATTTCTTATTTGTATAATTTCTTACATACCTTTGTCTTCGGGAGTTAGTGTTAAACGTTGTTGTGGAAATGGATCTTGCGATTATCGACTTGGAACGCCCTTTACGGACTACGAATGGCATAGGAATGTCGGACTTGGCGCTTATATTTATAACCTGTGCATGCCCCGATTTTGCTGGTGGTTTTTGACCCCGAGGCGAGGCCTCAGCACAATTATACCAATAACTATGAACTACAAAAATATGCATAGGACTAACGTTGGGAATAGTGGTGCATATTGCCAGGGCGAGTCAATAAATGAATCGTTTGCACTAAGACCCATTCCCATCCAAATACCGGATATATTTGAAAGCATTAAACATGGTATTTTCACCAAACCGTGTTCTATCCAACTGAACGATTTTTTGACATTGAATTCCCGAGCAAACATTTAACTATTTCCAAAATGTGGACATACCAATTGTCTTACATGTCCGTCATTTGATACATCCGCCACTTTTATTTCCTCACTGACTTGTAAATGTTATTCTGTTAATTCCTACGTTAACCTAAGTTGTATTGCGTCCAATTGTATTTACTTGGTAACATGCAAGAAGTGTGGTCAGCAGTATGTTGGGAAGACCACCCAGAAACTACATTTACGGGTGAACGGGCACCATAAGTCCGTATGCAAGAAACAATTGCTACTAGGCAAGCATTTCTCTGCCTCCGACCATGACTGGGACCATTTCAGCATTCAAATAATAGAATCGGTTTATCCATCAACAAATGAGACTGATGTCGAACTTGAGCGTAAAATCCGTGACCGTGAGCTTTTCTGGATGCTAGAGATTGGTTCAGTCTTCCCATATGGGTTGAATGATAACATTATGGGAATCGGCAATGTAACATCTAGCCAACCATATGACTCCATCGTAACAAATTTATTCAAATACCATAAACGTAGACCTCGCAGTCATGGTAGGAGGAAGTTCAACAGAAACATGATTCACAAACACGTTACAGTTAGCTATTTAGTAGGATTGTCGTATGACACCAATAGCATGCATGCTCTACGCACAGTATTATATGCACTGCCATTGAACTTGCTAAAACAGGTCGTTCAAGACGTATCCAACAACATACACAGTTTTAATGTTCCACCTCACCTTGTACGTCTGTGTCAAGACATATCGTATTTTCGATTGTATCGCCCTGTAACTACAAATGAAACTCAAAACGATCGACTCTTTCTGAAGATAAAGTATTTAGACAGTGGCCTTGATTTAATTCACCTACCACGCATCTTTAATGAACCTGATGTTCGTAGTGCTGTGCCTAATTTTTTTAATATCCAAGAGCCACATTGCATATCCTGTGAGTATACAAAGCCTATCGCTTCCAAAATTTTCAATTATCCCCAGGCCATCAAGGAGTTCGATTTGGCAACGTATACTTCTGGCGGCTATAACTGTGATTGTGAATCCTCAGTTTTTACCTACGACAAATGTAAACATGTCCTGACTGGTGACCTTAATATTATTAAGAATCATGATCTAAGGAATCTCTTTGTGAGGAGTCCTAAATATAGAGAACAGAGTAATGTCAACATTCGATCAAACAAAAAAAATATCATCTCGGCACTTGAGGAGTATGTTTAAAAAATAGTCAAAACGGGAAAAAGTGGATTCTTCGGTACTTAACTATTGGCTTGAAATTGTCAAAAAGAAAGTTAGTTTAACTATACACCGTCTAGACATTGATGCTCTACCTAAAGTTAAACAGGTTCTGAAGGATCCCACTGTGCAAGAAACACTCGCTGACCTTCATAGTAAATTTGTCATCACTGTAGCAGACAAGGCTCCTAATAATGTCATCTTTATTTGCAAGAATTATTATTATCAAATTCTTGTTCAAGAGCTATGTGCATCTACAACGACATCCACGTATTCTGCTACTACATGTACTCTGGAGGAACTATTTAACAAACACAAAACCTTTCTTAAAGAAAGGCGCATAAATATACCTATCCGTCACACAGAAATACCACAACTTTACTGGATTCCTAAAATGCATAAATCCCCATACAAGGCTCGATTTATTGCAAGTTCAAGAAGCTGTACTACCAAACTCTTGTCAACCCTACTTACGAGAGCGTTTTGGAATAAGTATTGTTGTGCCATAACAAAAAATTCAGGTGTCAACTGCATGTGGATTCTTAACAACTCCAAACGTCTTACAGAAGAACTCGATGCTCATATGCATATACCGTACAAAGACGTATCCACATGGGATTTCTCTACCCTCTATACTACGATTCCTCACAAAGATCTTATTGAAAGAATATCGTCGTTAATTGTCTCGGTATTTACTAAAACAGGTCACCGTTACATTAATGTCAGAAGCAATAAGGTTTTCTTTAGTTCTACTCTTTATAAAGGTTACCACTCATGGGATGTTACATTATTTATTGAATTACTTGAATTTCTCATTAATAACATCTATGTGAAATTCGGAAATACCATTTACCAACAGTGCATAGGTATTCCAATGGGTACAAATTGTGCGCCTCTTTTGCCAGATCTATACCTGTTTTCATATGAATACGACTATATGCAGAAATTACTTAAAAGTAATATCTTTAAAGCTCGGTCCTTTTCATTTACCAAACGGTATATTGATGATCTACTGGCGTTAAATAATCCCCATATTGCTGAAGCGGTGAAGAAAATCTATTCGCCTTCATTGGATTTAAAGGAGACAACAGATAGTCCTGATGGTACATCTTATTTGGATCTATATCTGTACAATGACGGACAAGGTCTCCTTTCACGCCGCCTTTACGACAAAAGGGATAATTTCAAATTTGATATTGTAAATTATCCTTATTTAGATAGCAATATACCAGACGGTCCTGCATATGGCGTATACATATCTCGCCTTGTAGCATTTGTCAGATCTTGCGTTAATTGTGATGACTTTAATCTGTGTCACAAGTTGCTAGTTCAAAAACTAGTTTGTCAAGGATACTCCATTAAACGCCTTCATTCTAAGTTTCTCAAATTTTACAATGAGTATAACACTCTCGTTGGCAGGTATGGACAGAGCGTTCAGAATCTCTGGCGATCTGCATTGTGATCAACCACATAGACGGTGCTGTCATCCCTATGTACATATCTATCACGTACATGGTATTTAACAACATAGATGGCGCTGGTTGCCCAGTTTAACCGTCTATCTTGTATGTCATGTGTAACATCATAGATGGCGCCTCTTGTAGCATGAGATCTTTACATATTAACGGGAAAGACGCAATCGTCCGTTACTTTTGAATCATAATCTGACCGGTTAGGGTCTGTAACGCTCGTCATTTTCAAACTGTATCTAATACCGCTTAACCTGGGGCTAGGGGCCGTAAAGGTAGCCATGCTAATTACATCAGCATGATGCCTTTATGAAAAGTTGTAATTAAAGCGCGACTGAGATACTTGTTTAGCTGTTATTTGCCATGGAACTCATTCACGGACAACGAATTTGAACTCTGATATGGAATTCATGCCTGGAATATTCATTGTCTGCCCGACATCATTGAAAACTGATGACCGCTTCTCTCTTGTGTGTTACCGGCTTTATTTCTTATTTGTATAATTTCTTACATACCTTTGTCTTTGGGAGTTAGTGTTAAACGTTGTTGTGGAAATGGATCTTGCGATTATCGACTTGGAACGCCCTTTACGGACAACAAATGGTATATGAATGTCGGACTTGACGCTTATATTTAGTCTTTTCACGCGGGTTGTTATTTAACAACATGGCATTATACAACATGGAAGTAGGCATTTACAACTTAGATAATTTTACTGCTTTAGTCATTTTACAGCTTCCTATTTTTCAAATTAACAGGAGAACGGTAGATTGCCACATAATAGGGGGCAGGAGGTTTTATCTTTCAACATATAGGCCATTTATTGATCTACGACACCTAGGTGGGTTCCACGATCTTCGCGTTGTACTGCTTTGGCCTTTTAGATCGGTTTGTCTTTATTCAGGATTAACAACATTAAAGTGGTAGTTAACAACCCACATATGTACTTATACGTAATATTGTATAACCAACGTGTCTTACTTTACAGCCTAACCGAGGATCGGTAGATAAAATAGTGGGCTGGCGGTTTTATCTTTCTTAAACAAGTCGGAAATTTGCTATTCTACAACATAGACATGGGATTTACGATGTTGGCCTTTTACTGATTTGGTCTTCCTTCTCGGTATCTCATTTTACAACATGGAAGTGGGAGATTCCAACTTAGATCCCTTAATTGCGTTTCTCATTTTAAAATATGGTATTTGTCAACCTAACATAGTTGGTATTGAACAACATGGAGGAAGCCTTTACTACTATTACTATTTACTACTGGTCTTTACTACTTTTGTCTTTCTATTTGGTTTGTCATTTTACAACATGACGCTTTACAATATGGAAGGTGGAGATTACAACTTACATCCTTTCAATGCCTTTGTCATTTTAAAACATGGTATTTTTTCTACCTAACAGACTTGGTATCTTATATAAGGTGGGTTTTACTTTCTTGATCTTTCACTGCTTGGGTCTTTGTACTTGTTTTGTAATTAAACAACATGGCATTTTACAAGATGGAAGTGGCAGTTTAGAAAATAGATCATTTTACTGCCTTTGCCATTTTACAGCATGGTATTTTTCAACTTAGAGGATCGGTAGATTGCCAGATAATAGTGGGCTGGCGGATTTATCCGTTTTTAACATAGCAGCGAATTAGTATTACACGACACGGAGGTGGGTTTTACTATTTCGGTCTTCCGCTGTTTTGGTCTTTCTACTCGGTTTGTCATTTTACAACATGGAAGTGACAGCATGCAACTTGGATCATTTTTTTGCTTTGGGCATTTTAAAATATGGTATTTTTCAACCTAACATAGTTGGTATTGTACAACATGGAGGAAGCCTTTGCGATATTGGTCTTTACTACTTTTGTCTTTCTATTAGGTTTGTCTTTTTACAACATGACGCTTTACAATATGGAAGGTGGAGATTACAACTTACATCCTTTCATTGCGTTTATCATTTTAGATCATGGTATTTTTCTACCTAACAGACTTGGTATCTTCCAACATGGAGGTGGGTTTTACTGTCTTGATCTTTCACTGCCTGGGTCTTTGTACTTATTTAGTGATTAAACAACATGGCATTTTACAAGATGGAAGTGGCAGTTTAGAAAATAGATCATTTTACTGCTTTTGCCATTTTACAGCATGGTATTTTTCAACTTAGAGGATCGGTAAATTGCCAGATAATAGTGGGCTGGCGGATTTATCCGTTTTTAACATAGCAGCGAATTAGTATTACACGACACGGAGGTGGGTTTTACTATTTTGGTCTTCCGCTGTTTTGGTCTTTCTACTCGGTTTGTCATTTTACAACATGGAAGTGACAGCATGCAACTTGGATCAATTTTTTGCGTTGTGCATTTTAAAACATGGTGTTTTCTCAGCTTGGTTTGCTTTTGCAACATGGCATTTTACAACATGGTAGTGGCAGATTAGCACCTTTTTACTACGTTTGTGATTTTAAAATTTGGTAGTTTGCATCATGGAGGGTGGTGTTACGATCTTGGTCTTTTATTGCTTTGGTCTCTCTACTCGGCCTGTCATTTAACAACATGGAAGTGGCAGTTTACAACTAAAATCTTTTACTGCGATTGTCATTTTACAACATGGCATTTACCTGAAAAAGAGATTTATTACTCTACAACATGGGCGTGAGGTTTACCGTATTGATCCTTTACTACCTTAGTCTTTCTATTTGGTTTGTCACTTTACAACATGGCGTTTTTCAACTTTCCACAACACGGAGGTGGGTTTTACAAACTTGATCATTACTTCTATGGTCTTTCTACTAGGTTATTCATTTAAAAACATGGAAGTGGCAGTTTACAACATAGATCCTTTTACTGTGTTAATCATTTTACAGCATGGCCTTTTTCAACTTTAGAGAGAATCGGTTGCTATATACAAGTGGACTAGTAGATTTGTTTTTTCAACACACCGGTGATTTAATATTCTAGAATACAGAGGTCGATTCTTGTTCTTTTACTGCTTTGGTCTTTGTACTAGGTTTGTCATTGAACAACATGGCATTTTAGAACATGGAAGTGGCAGTTTAAATCTTACAACGTTTTACTGCGTTTCTCATTGAACAACATGGTATTTTCCAACTGAACAGAGGGTCGGCAGATTACCACATTCGGTTAGGGTAAAGTTTTTTCCCCTTTTTTAACATAGTGGGAAATTGGTATTCTACAACATGGAGGTGGTTTTTACGATTTTGGTGTTTTACTAATGTGGTCTTTTAAATCGATTTGTCATTTAATAAGATGGCATTTTCCAACATGGAATAGGTGGTTTACAACTTAGATGTAGATCGTTTTACTGCGTTTGTCATTTTACATCTAAAAAAGTGGAAGTTTACAACTTAGATCCTATTTCTGCGTTTATTATTTTACGGCATGGTCTTTTTGAACTTAAAAAGAATCTGTCGTCATATAAAAGTCGACCAGTGGATTTTTCTGTCAACGCAAAACACGAGTTTGTATTACGATCTTGTTCTTTTTCTGCTTTGGCCTGATTTTGCCCCGTTTGTCATTTTACAACATGACATTTTTTAACTTAACAGATTGGTGTTCTACAACATAGACGTGGGATTTTGGCGTTTTACTGCTTTGGCCTTTCTACTCGGTATCTCATTTTAGAACATTGAATTGGGAGATTACAACTAAGACCCCTTTAATGCGTTTCTCATTTTAAAACATGGTATTTTTATACCTTACATACGTGGCATTTTACAACATGCAGGAAGCCTTTGCGATCTTGGTCTTTACTGCTTTTGTCTTTCTTCTTGGTTTCTCATTTTACAACATGGCACTTTCCAACATGGAAGTGGGAGATTACAACATCCACCCTTTCAGTGCGTTTGTTATTTTAAAACATGGTATTTTTCTACCTGACCGGCTTGGCATTTTCCAAAATAGAGGTGGGTTTTAGGATCTTGGTCTTTTATTGCTTCCGTCTTTCTACTAGGTTTGTCATTGAGCAACATGGCATTTTTGAACATTGAAATGACAGATTAAAACTTACAACCTTTTACTGCGTTTCTCATTGTACAACATGGTATTTTCCAACTTTAGAGATTACCATATTCGGGTTTTTTTTACTTTTTTTAAACATAGCGACAAATTGGTATTCTACAACATGGGGGTGGTTTTTACGATTTTGGTTTTTCAAATGTGTTTGTCATTTAATAATGTGTAGTTTTCCAACATGCGATTGGCAGTTTACACTTTAGATCCTTTTACTGCGTCTGTCATTTTACAACATGGCATTTTTCAACTGAGCAGAGGGTCGGTAGATGGCCAGATAATAGCGGGCTGGTGGTTTTATTTTTTTTTAAGATGACGACAATTTGGTATGCTACGACACAGAGGTGGGTTTTACAGCCTTGGTGATTTACTGCTTTGGCCTTTCTAACCGGTTTGTGATTTAACAACGTGGTATTTTACAATATGGAAGTGGCTGTTTACCACTTAGATTTTTTTTACTATAAAATGGCATTTTACAACACGGCATTTTTGAACTTAACAGGGGATCGGTAGATTGCCACAATGATAGTATGCTTGCGGTTTTATCTTTTTTCAATATAGTGGCGATTTAGTATTTTACTACAAGAGGTTGGGTTTTACGATCTTGTTTTTTTACTGCTTTGTTTTTTCTACCCGGTTTATCATTTATCAACATTTTACAACATAAAAGTGTCAGTTTCTGTGGTGTGACGTGTATGCGTGGTATATAAATAAGTTGGCACACAAAGGGAAATGCACTGTTGCCCAAAATGATGGAATAAAATATTTTGGACCAGATTTTTACAAATTTGCACGAGATTTTTCCAAATTTACACCAGATTTTCCCCAACATTTTGGGCTACCAAGAAAATTCTAGACAGATTGACCATCTTCGGTTAAAGATGGAACCATTTGCAATGTTCAAAGGTCCAGAGAATGCAAAATGGTGAAAGGCATACAAAACCAGAAGATTTAGCTTCAATTGTTGAGATTTAGTGTGACCATAAGATTCAAATGAAAACAGATGCATCGATGAACTTGACAAATGGGAATGCACAAATAACGTCTCAGCAACAGATTAAAAGTCTCCAGTAACGCGTGTGACAACCTCTGGCACGAATGAGCGCAAGGAGACGCCGCGGCATGCTATCAACGAGGTTGTTTATGACGTCAACGTGCATAACGTCCCGCTCTTCCCTCAGAGCCTGTGCCAATTCTTGCAAGGTTTGAGGTGCATTGTCCCGGTCCTTGATCGTACGGCCAAGGACATCCCAAGCATGCTCGATAGGGTTCATGTCAGGCGAACAAGCTGGCCATGGGGGCTGCTCCACACCCTCATTCCAAAGAAATTGCCTGACGACGTTGGCCCTGTGTGGCCTGGCGTTGTGGTCTTGAAGCCGAAAGTTGTTGCCGTAGACTTGTCTTGCATGTGGCAAGCAGTGTTCCTGTAAAATATTCAGATACACGGCGGCGTTGACCTTTCCTTCCGTCACGAAAAGCTCTGTTTTTCCACCATGATGAATGCCACCCCACACCATCACTGAACCGCCACCACCTTGACGGGACCTTGCTCGATGCCCTGAATCAATAAGTCGTCGATTCACGGTTTGGCGTGAAACACGAACCCCATAGTTTTGCCTCCACAAGAGACGGCTGGCTGGCATTCTGCGGTTTGTTCAACACAGGTGTATCAGTCTCCTATCCTGTCGTCTTGTGACGCGTCTGACACGTTTCAGAATCTTAGAGACCGCACTTTGTGATAACCCTGCAAAAGTGGCAATATCGGCCTGTTTAAACCCTTCCCGTCTTAGGGCAACCACCCTCCGTCGAATCGCTAGTGGCGTAGGAGCAGGCATGACACTGTGAACTTCTATGCCAAAATTTGCGTCCATGAAATCAGGGATGGCCTAAACAGAAGGCCTGTTTATATAGGGGTGGAGCTGGAGAGAAAGTACGAAACTTAAGTTGTGTCGCTTTACATGGCTCTCAACCGAAAGCCCTTCCATGTAACTAAATTTTGGCTTACACCTACATAATGGGTCCTTCGTATAATACTTAGGAGAGTCAAGTGTATTGCAGAGAGGACCAAATACCAGTATTTTCCAGAAGTGTAACCTGAATTTTTTTTGTTCCATCATTTTGGGCAACAGTGTATTTTAAACGTTGCAACTTCTGTGTAGTATAATACAACCGACATGTGGTGTTTTACAACTTATCTACCCACAACTTACATGTGGAATTATAGAACAGACATATGGTGAAATTAATTAAGTTGGGGAATGCCAAATAAAAGTCAAATAGTACAAAAAGCAAGTACTTTTAACGCTGCAACATCTATGTGATATCGTACAACCATCATGTTGTGTTTCACTTATCTACCCGTAACTTACATCTGGAATATTACAGCCCACATATGATATTTTACCACTTATATGTGGTATTTTCTAACCAACATATGGTATTTTACAACTTATATGTGGTATTTGACAAACAGCAAGTGGTAGTTTACAACTTTATATGTGGTGTAACGTGTATGCGGTGTATTTAATAAGGCTGGAAAATGTCAAATAAAGTGGAACAGTACAAAAAGGAAAATACTTTGAACGCTGCAACTTATATGTGGTATCATGCAACTAACATGTGGTGTTTCACAACTTATCTACCCGCAACTTACATCTGGAATAATACAGCCCACATATATATGATGCCTTTATGAACCGTTGCAATTAAAGCGCGACTGCGATACTTGTTTAATTGTTATGGAACTCATTCACGGACAACGAATTTGAACTCTGATATGGAATTCATGCCTAGAATATTCATTGTCGGCCCGGCATCATTGAAAACTGATGACTGCTTCTCTCTTGTGTGTTACCGGCTTTATTTCTTGTTTGTATAATTTCTTACATACCTTTGTCTTTGGGAGTTAGTGTTAGACGTTGTTTTGGACATGGACCTTGCGATTATCGACTTGGGACGCTTTTTACGGACTACGAATGGTATATGAATGTCGGACTTGACGCTTACATTTGAACCCTGCAACATATGTGGTATTATACAAACAACATGTGGTATTTCACAGCTTATATGTGGTATTGTACAACTTAACAGAGGATCCGTAGATTGCTATATAATAGTGGGCTGGTGGTTTCATATTTTTTTAACATAGTATTCTACGACACGGAGGTGGGTTTTACAATCTTGGTCTTTTACTGCTTGGCTGTTTCTAATCGGTTTGTCATTTTAGTACATGGAAGTGGTAGTTTTCATCCTGGATTTTTTTTACTGCATTTTGTCATTTTACAACATGGTATTTTTTAACATTCTACTGGGTTACTGGATTACACTACGAAGGTGTCATTTTACAAATTTAGGTTTTTTATTCGGTCTGTCATTTTACAACACAGTATATTTCAACATAACAATAGACTGTTAGATTAGCACACAATTGTGGAGGGCAGGTTTACACTGTGAAGGTGAATATTTATCGACAATGTTTTTGCAGTTCAGTGTGGGTAGGTATTCTACAACTCAGAAGGCTTATTTTTTTCTGTATTGGGCTTTTCCATCTTTAGGGGTTTTATTTGGTTTGTTATTGAACGACATGGCTTTTTGAACGTTGTTATGGGTTGCTAGACTACAACATTAGAGTGTTGAAGTAAAAAACCAACTTTGATCTTCATATTTAGTTTATTATTTAATAACATGGCATTTTACAACTTTGTAATAAGATGGTTTTCGATATTAGCCTTTTACAATTTTGGCCATTGTATTCGTTTTGTCATTTAACAACATGGAATTTTACAACTTCATTATTACAACACGGTAGCGGTATTTACTACTTAGATCTTTTTATTCAGTTTGTCATACTTCAAAATGGTATTTTCCAACTTAACCACTGGGGTTTGGCGATCTTGGTCTTTTACTGCTTTGGTCTTTCTACTCGGTTTGTCATTTTACAATATAGAAGTGGGAGTTTACAACATAGATCCTTTTACTGCGTTTGTCATTTTCCAGCATGGCATTTTTCAACTTAACAGAGGATCGGTAGATTACCGCATAATAGTGGGCTGGCGGTTTTATCTTTTTTTTAACATAGCGGCGATTTAGTATTCTACGACACAGAGGTGGGTTTTACGATCTTGGCTGTTTACTGCTTTGGTCTTTCTACCTGGTTTATCACTTATCAGCAAATCACAACACAGATGTAGCAGTTGCAACCCACATATGGTATTTTACAACTTATATGCGGTGCAACGAGTATGCGGTGTATTGAAGTAAGTGGGGTAATGCCTAGTAAAAGTCGAACAGTACAGAAACGCAAATAATTTGAACGCTGCAACTTCTATGTGGTATTGTACAACAGACATGTGGTGACGTGTGGTATTTAAACTGACGGCCAAAAGAAACTTTACGACGAGCCATTTCAGCAAATTAATACCAAATTATTGTAGGAAAACATTGTACAAAGCATATTCCCATGTGCGACCAGCGTCATATACACCCACACGAAACTGTTTTGAGACAACGAAGAAGTTGAAAAATCAGGTGACACATGGATGGCAGCAACTGAACATGTAATAAGTGTATAAAAACGTTACACACAGTATGCTGGACTGACTAAAAACTACCAAAGTAATGCCTTGATTAAGTCCAGAACAACGCGACAGGGCCCTGGGTATGGTATCCATGGGAGCCACCCATGCCCACATTTCAAGGACCGCCGGCTGTGTCCCGTCTAACTGTGTCAAACTTGATGCAACGTTACAGACAGACAGGGCAGGCATCGGACAGGTCAAGAACAGGCAGGCCTAGGGCAACTACGCCCAGAGAAGACTGGTACCTTACACCTGAGGAACCGCTTCCTGACAGTGATGTCATCGTCAATCAATGCCACCGGGTCAGTCGGCAGATCGTGTCCAGGGGACGGAATTAGGGTCTATCGACCATTCAGAGGACATCGTGCGCCGTTGGCAGCGACGTGATTGGCAACGTGTTCTTTTCACGGATGAAAGCCGCTTCTGCCTGTTCCGAGCCGATGGCAGTCAAAGAGGCGAACGAACGGCTGCATCATGCGTCCAGGAGGTGGTACCGTTTGGGGGTGGAATTTGTGGAGAGGAACAGACACCACAGGTCATCATCTACGGAACCTAACAGCTCAACGTTACGTGGATGAAATTTTACGTCCTGTTGTCATGCCATTCCTTCAACAGCAGCCACGTGGTGTCCTGTACCAGCATGACAACGCCAGACCCCATACAGCTCGAGTGTTGCAGAGCTTCCTGGGCGCCAAACACGTCAACGTCTTCACGTTTCCAGATATGTCCCCCATGGAACACCTTTGGGATATCATGAGTCGTCGAGTAAGACAACGGCTATAGCTTGCAGGCCAACTGACAAGAACTGGCGTTCGCTCTCCAAGATGAATGGCAACGAATCCCACGTCATCTCGTCAGACGACTGACTGGTTCTATGCGTCCGAGAGTTTTTGCATGCATTGAAGCAAGGGGTGGCCACACGCGATATTGACTGGGTTTTATATTTTAAAAATAATCAACTTTTTGTATACTCTGCCTATTGTTAACGCAGATGGAATGGCTATTTTGCTACCCCTGCTATGTTTGTTCACTTGTAAAATAATTTGAGGGCTGTTTTGTCCGTTCTTACTCAAGACTTTTCATGTCTAAAGTCATTGGTCTTTTCAATACATTAAACTTTAATCATCCTGTTTTTTGTTTTGGCAAAATAAATTGATGTACTCTTTGTAAAGTTTCTTTTATTTTTTTTTTTTGATTGGTGTTTTACGCCGTACTCAAGAATATTTCACTTATACGACGGCGGCCAGCATTATGGTGGGTGGAAACCGGGCACAGCCCGGCGGAAACCCACGACCATCCGCAGGTTGCTGGCAGACCTTCCCACTTACGGCCGGAGAGGAAGCCAGCATGAGCTGGACTTGAACTCACAGCGACCGCATTGGTGAGAGGCTTCTGGGTCATTACGCTGCGCTAGCGCGCTAACCCACTGAGCCACGGAGGCCCCAAAGATTCTTTAGGCCGTCAGTTTATATCTAATGGGATAAATAACTGAAGGCAGTTGTTGACCATTGTAAAACTCTCTCCAAGCATTTAAAGCAAATCTATAAAGAGTTGGCACATTCTGTGAGTGTGGCAGAGTAGCTCTGCCAAATTCCGTTCGAAGATTCCAGAGAGATAAGCCCAGGCAATATATTGCGTCGTCTGTTGTGGCAAATAACAAATTGAAAATGTGCCGTAAGGCAAGAGCTTTAGCTTTACATTCAACATTATGAACGTTTAATCAACCATTTGCACACTTGTTACGCACTACCACCCTCTTTAAACTTTCCGGCTTGTTGTCCCACGAAAAATCTTAATACAGCTAGAGAACACTCGGTTACACATTCAGAAGCTAAGAAAAAACATTCCACTGTAAACCACAATACGACCAGGGTAACGGTATTTATGAGCACAGATATTACTCTAAGAGTTAAATATCTACCGTTCCATGAACTTACATGTTTTTGGACCTTTTTTGAAACACGTTCTGAGTTCTATTGGGCAGAGATTTTCCCCAAAAAATATTCCACATATTTTTGCATTGTCAGCTGATTTTCGTCCAACTCTAAGAACTAAATTTTCATCCCATTTTCCAATAGGCAGGACAGTAGACAAATTGAGTTTAGCTCCTGAAGCCTTTCCATAATTTTCAGCTGCTTTGATCACCTGGGTCACTGACCTTTCATCAGACAAAATAGCTGTGATGTCGTCCGCAAACGCAGGCGCAACCGCCTGTTTGGCCGTACCAGGCTAACCCTAACCCTAACTGCACTCCCTGAATGAGGTTACTCTTTCTGATAGCCGCTATAAACGCTTGCAATGATAATACATATAACAACGGAGACACAGAACAGCCTGGCCAGAAGCCCCGACCTAACATAAAACGATCTGTTATATGCCCCTTTACAATTACACTGCTAGAAATATCGGTATATAACATCCTCACCCATTTACAAAAATCTGGTGCAAAATTAAACTTCTCTGAGCATTAAAACAAAAAGGACGAAGTCAAAAGCTTTCCCTTGATCCAAGTTTAAAAAAACATGTTTCCAAATCCATTTGTTCAACATAATCGTATGGCTTACGAAACAAACAGTTGCCAATTTAAGTGGCAATATTTTGCAGCTTTTCACAAGGTTCTCACTCGATGAAATTGACTAAATAAAAGCATTATAGCAATAGTATAAAAACTGGATGTTCCAGATGAGAATGGAACTCACGACATCCGCATCTTTTAAAGCGAAAGGGTTGTGTCCTGTCTGTAAGTAAGGCGCACTAACCAATTGAGCCACTGCAGCCACACAGCATACAGCTCCATGGACTTGCCCAAAGTTTCCCGCTCCTCCATAATACATTTAAGGGAAACATGAGCTTTGCAAAGTATATGGCTTCAACGACATAGTTCGATCTCTCTTCTCCATGTGCTTTGCACCTTGGTATTAAAAATCCGTTTAGTAGTCTAATTTTTACATACCATTTTTTGGTCGTGGGTTTCCCCTGGGCTCTGCCCGTTTTCCTCCCACCATAACGGTGGCCGCCGTCGTATAAGTGAAATATTCTTGAGCACGGCGTAAAACACCAATCGAATAAATAAATAAATACATACCTTTTAAAACGCACTATCAAAGAAACAGTTTGCGCCGCCCGTCAAGTTACTTCGTCAACTTCTTGATTGGGGTTTCTATTTAAAACTCCACTTAATTACGGCGCCCAAATACGGAAGGTTACACCTGCCATGTTAAATAGGGTTGTTTTATTTTGAAAATAAATGTATCCCACTTTTACCTTAGCATGTATTTATCATGTAAAATAAACATGACACTATTCATCTATGACCTTTCCATCGATCATATGCTAAACCGGAGTCTATAAAACATTTTTTTATTTGATTGATTTTTATACCGTACTCAAGAAATATCCCCACTTATACGACGCCGACTCAGCTGTATGGTGGGAGGAAACAAAGCAGAGTACACTAATTATCAGTAACCAAACTTTATCTAACAATGTTTAGAATTAAAAAAAAAATGTCAAGAGTAGCTTAATCCAATGGTGTCATACATTGCCATAGTCTTATTTAGTGCTGAATATTTCTTACAATTAATAGTCTCCCCTCTTTTCAGTGGGCATACTTTAAATGCATGCCTGAAAAACATGTGCGCCACCTTGTAATCGTGCAAAACGCCGAATCATTGGACATTCTACAAATGAGTGTATCTGTGTTTCTGAAAGAACACACACGAATCATTGGTGGCAACATTATGCCGTAACAGTCTTTCTTTTACAGGTAAAATATCGTGAGTTAATTTGAAAGCAAGGTTAACCAAATCATGGTCGTGAAACAGATTTCCCCACATAAGCTTCCAGTCCAACATAGGACGCTTAGTAACAATCCTGGGAAGCTCAACTACATCGCTTACTAACTGAGAATAAATAAACCTGCTATTATACGCATTTTGGGGATACACCTGTTCTGAAACTCCCTCTAAGCACTGAGAACGAATGTGGGATGTTTGATCTACCAAATTCAAGTTTGATATTCCGAGGAGATTCCCAATCCAGTGAATTGCGAAATGTGTCCAATCTGCGGTAAGTCATACAGTAACTTCAAAATGTCAATATGACTAAAACACTGAGTCCCTCTGCAGCAAAATGGTTATACACGACATTCCCTTCTAAGGATTCGAGTTTATTATTCCAGAAAAATCTGGACACAGTTCGAGTACATTCATTTACACATTTTCTAGGCAAACACTGGTAAGGCTGCTGTGTTAATTAGCACAGGTTTCCCCCGTAAGGTTAAGACCCTGCTCTTCCATGATGTTGTGCTCTTTTAAACTTTGCCAAGAATGTGATCTGAGTTCAGTTCCTCATGCCCCTCTCCAAAATATACAGCACAAATCTTGGAACTCTTAACAGTCCTCAACCCAGTATCAGGTACAGTGGAATTGTTCCACTTACCAACCAGTAAGGTGACACTCTTAGTTAAGTTGAGTTTAGCCCCAGACGCTCTACCGTACATTTTAGCACCATTCACGACGCGCGGAACTGATTTCTCCTCTTATACAATTAAAGTGAAATCATCAGCAAAAGCCGATACCTTGGCCTACTTATTTGTTCCAGGGATAGGTACGCCTTTTATGAGGGTATTGTTTCTAACTGCTGTTATGAAGGGTTCTAAGGACAATACATATAAAAGTGGAGAAGGGGCGCAACCCTGACGAACCCCATGGGACATGCAGGATGAATGGTTCTGCCACGTGGCAATTTACAATCACACTACTACTAATATAGGTGTATAAAAGTTTAACCCAGTGACAAAAGTCTGGACCAAAATTATATTCTTCCAAACACTTAAATAAAAAAGACCAGTCAACTCGTTCGAAAGCCTTCTCTTGGTCCAGGATAATAAAACATGCATTTAAGTCTTTCTGTTCCACAAAATCGAACGTGTTACGTAAGAGGAGTAAATTGTCGAAAATGCTTCTGCCAGGAAGGCCACATATTTAGTCCCTGAGAACTACAGAATAAATGACATTCTTAAGTCAATTACATAAAGCTTTCGATATAATCTTGTCATCAACATTCAGCAAACTAATTGGCCTCCACTTCTTTATGTTTTCAGAACTACTAGGGTCCTTACAGAGGATGGTTATTAAACCTGATCGCTGAGATGAACTTGAGGAGCCCGAATGAAAGCAAGAATTTACAACGGAGGTATACATTTTGCCAAACACACGCCAAAACTAAGTATAGAATTCCGCAAGCAGACCGTCATTGCCAGAAGTGCGATGTTTACACATGTTCTTATCGGCGAGGAGCAATTCACTTTCTGTTGACATTCCCTCACAAATATCTTTACAATCTTCTGACAGTTCTGGTAATGTGAACAAAAATTTCTCCTCCCAGCCTGCATCAGTCATTTCTTTTGTATAGAGATTCTTATAATAGTAACGTATACAATGCCAGTACGAACAATAGACCCATTTGTGTGACAAATGATACATTTAATCATTTTTCCTGGCTCTACTAACTTCTTTTCTGATGAAATATCTAGTTGGCTTTTCCCCTTGAACGAAATGAGCCGATTTGGCTGTGATAAGTGCTCCTTGACGAGCGGTATAATGTAAGGCGTTGACTGTCTTTTTGACACTCTCAACTTTCTCACAGTTAGAAACAGGGTCGGTTTTCAAGTCAGTCAGTTCTTTTTCTAACTGAACCAATTGTCCCTTTCTACTGGCTGCAGCAACAACACAGTGTGTACGTATGATGCTCTTCCATTCATGTGTTAAATGTTCCCATCTGTCAATCACCTTGACTTCAGTAACCGAAGTACAGTCAGAAATTCTTTGATAAACACTCTTAATTTTGACTTCTATATTTTCGTCATCAGAACAGAAACATTGGCCCCCATGTGATATCAATAGCAGCATATGAGTGATCAGAAAAAAGATAATGCAGTATATCAGCAGTTCTAACATGATCTTGGATAATGCTTGGTGTATAAAGTCGATCAAGTCCACTGGCTGCTTGACCTCTGCACTACGAATAGGTTTTATGTTTAGGGTGTAACTTCCTATACCACAAATTGCATAACCTCTTTTTAACACATTCATCTAATCGACACCATCATCTCTATCATTCATGTTCAACCACGCTTATCCATTATTCTATTTTCCACAAAGTTAAAATCTCTCCCTAACGCAATGATTTCACTACCGGACATAAGTGCGTCCAAATTCGCTATAAATTCTTTTCTATCTTTAGCACCATTAGGGGCATACACACATACAAGATTTAGGGCAGTGTTGTTGATTTTATGTAGGGCCTCCGTGGCTCAGTTGGTTAGCGCGCTAGCGCAGCGTAATGACCCAAGAGCCTCTCACCAATGCGGTTGCTGTGAGTTCAAGTCCAGCTCATGCTGGCTTTCTCTCCGGCCGTATGTGGAAAGGTCTGCCAGCCACCTGCGGATGGTCGTGGGTTTCCCACGGTTCTGCCCGGTTTCCACCCACCATAATGCTGGCCGCCGTCGTATAAGTGAAATATTCTTGAGTACAACATAAAACACCAATCAAAAAAAAAAATCATTGTTATGTAACCGACGTAAGGCTATCTAGTTACTTTTCGTATTACGCAAGGGGCATCCATGGCACAGTCGGTTAACGCGCTAGCGCAGCGTAGTGACCCAGAAGCCTCTCACCAATGCGGTCGCTGTGAGTTCAAGTCCAATTCATACTGGCTTGCTCTCCGGTCGTACGTAGGAAGGTCTGCCAGTAACCTGCGGATTGTCGTGGGTTTTCCCCGGGCTCTACCCGGTTTCCACCCACCATAATACTGGTCGCCGTCGTCTAAGTGAAATATTCTTGAGCACGGCGTAAAACACCAATCAAATAAATAAATAAATAATTGTATTACACAATCTACTGTACAACGTATTACAATTCCCACCCGACAACTCCTGTTTGTACCATAAGTCCACCTTGTATCACCAGGAATATTTAGAAGTTTTGTTTTTCTTGTAAGAAGAGAACGTCAATGTTATTGTCAAACACAAAATTCTTAACGTGAGCCTGCTTGTTAAAATCATGTAAACCATTGACGTTTAAAGAACCAAAACAAATTGTATCAGTTACAGACATTATGGACAAAAGAAACAGGAGGACCAACCTACCCATTGCTCTTACTGACATGAAAACAATAGTGTTCGAGTTCCTTGACCCTAGTCCCTGTGTAACCGCCTTCGACTCCGAGAGGCCATGGACTTTTTTCTGTACTCCACCAACATCATGGAACAATCTTGAGACGGTGACGGAGACATCTCCCTCGACCACATACCTTCAAGAATGGAGTCCTTTGTCACGACAACACCAGGTGTGTCCTCACCCATACTGGCCCCGCTTACACCACCTTCTTCCAGCTTAGCTCTCTTCTCATTAACAGGTTCAGGTGAGCGAGCATTATGTACCTCAGCTTGTACTTCCATCACATTTTCTTTGCCCGCTAATGGAATCGAACTCTCCAGGCGGCTGGTTCAACAAGCACTGACTCGGATGATACCAAGCCTGGATTATCACAGGCTATTCCATTTGTTTCACCTTCATTCTCACAGGTCATCTCACCGTCCTCGTCACGTCTGCGTCAACGTCTGTGTCGTCGTTATCAGAGGTCACCCCCACCTCCGCCGGCCTAAATTTTCCCGAACCGTTGCCCTCTACATGTGCAGCGTAAGAGCAGGCGCACGCACAGCAGTCCCTAACGGTATGCTCGGCAGACCCGCACATCCTACACATATCGTCACTGTCAGTCTCCGTATGAGGGCTCTCATGTGGAGAGAATTCATTACAGTTATCACACCATTTAGCTTTACATTCGGATGTCTTGTGGGGTTTTTTGCCCACATTTCCTGCTTTCATAGGTTTGGCCGGGATATGTAAACATTATGACGTCACCACCTTAGCTGATGAAATTCGGTATATATCTAACTTTGTGACTCCTGAAATGATATATACTTATGTCTGCACGCACGTGTGAGAATTCAATGTTTGCAAACTTCGGTTTACTCACACCTGGAACTGTCCGTAAGGCTTCAATGCATCTGCTATAATATCATCTGACATTTCATCAGGTGCTCAGGGTGCGATCAAGTTTAAATAAACTGAAGAGACATGAATAATATTCCACGTTGTTCCATCGATTACAAAATTCTCCTGCAGTAGTGCACTGTGAGCTGCCTGATTGGACACACGAATGTAAAACATTTTTTTCAAATAGTTTTTCTGAAAACTGATCAGGTCCACCCTAATTTTAATCACCTCAGTCAATACTACAATAAAGGCCCTCTGGACAGCCACAGAAAAACTAGTGCGGTTCTTTGTTGTGATAGCCACAGGCAGAGTCCTAGCAGGCCTGTTTACAGGCGAAAATAACACTGGGGCTTCGATATACCTGTCCTGCTTGAGGAGAAGACCTCCTTAGTGCAACTGCCGGTTTCACAAATCAGCCCATATCCACATAAATCAGCTCAAAATTGTTCAAAAACAAAACGATGTTGTTGTAGTCACTCGCAGCCAACGATCACCGAATTGTCTTCACGCTTCCGTACCTTTAGCCGAACTCCCCTTTTTAGGGTTTTAAAAGGTTCTCACTCGATGAAAGTTTCTACACAAAAGCTTTATAGCCATGGGGTAAAATATTGGATGCTCCAGGTGAGGATCGAACTCACGACCTCCGCATGTGTTAAAGCTTTATGTAAAAGGTTTGCTTACTGTCTGTAAGTACGGCGCGCTAACCGACTGAGCCACTGCTGCCACACAGCATACAGCTTCATGCACTTTCCTCAAAGATTCCCGCTCATCAATAATACATTGAAATGTAACATTAGTTTTGCAAAGTTCATGGCTTCAACGACATAGTTTGGTCTCCCTAGTGCATGTGCTTTGCACCTTGGTATTAAAAATCCGTTTTGTAGTCTAATTTTTTACATACCATTTTTTGGTCGTGGGTTTCCCCTGGGCTCTGCCCGTTTTCCTCCCACCATAACGGTGGCCGCCGTCGTATAAGTGAAATATTCTTGAGTACGGCGTAAAACACCAATCTAATAAATAAATAAATACATACTTTTTAAAACGCACTATCAAAGAAACAGTTTGCGCCGCCCGGGAGTCATGTGCTCCATGTGCTTTGGTATTAAAAATCGGTATTGTAGTTTCATTTTCACCAACCCTTTTCAAATGCACTATCAAGACCAAAAAAATTTCGCGCCGCTGTGGAATCAAACTTGGATCGCAAGAATGGGAATGTTACATGATACCACTACACCAGCTTTTTTAAAACAAATGCTTTGATCTCTCATTCAACCGGATTCTTGAAGAAAGTGATCAATTGAAATACATACCCCTTACAAATACATTAAGTTTTATAACGTTTTACTTTGTCAAGTTGTTGATTGTACTTTCTATTTTAAACTCCACTTGATTACGCCTAAATACGGAAGTTTTTATCTGCCATGTTCAATAGGGTTGTTTTATTTTGAAAATAAATGTTTCCCACTTTAACCTTAGCATGTATTTAACATGCAAAATAAACATGACACTGTATTCCTTCAATTGCATGCTAAACCAGAATCTATCAAACATTTTTTTTTATTTAATTGGTTTTTATGACGTACTCAACAAATATCTCGCTTATACGACGCCGACCCAGCTTTAAGGTTGGAGGAAACAAAGCAGAGTACACCAATTATCAGTAACCACACTTTATTTAAAGAAATATTTTTCCACAATATGAGATAAAGAACAACAGTGCTTGGAAATTAAGAGAAAAAGACTTCAACAATAGCTCAGTCCAATGGTGGCATACATTACCATAGTCTTATTTAGTGCTAAATATTTCGTACCATTAATTAAGTAGTCTCCCTTCTTTTGTGTGGACAACTTTAAATGCACGCCTGAAAAACATGTGTGCCACCTTGTAATTTTGTACCACACTACCAGATGAGAAGAGGTCTTTCCAAAAGTTCTTCCAACGAAAGTTCCAGCGTACCACACGACAAACGTGATAATACTATTCGCTCTAAGAAAATGGTTTAGTATTATGGTACAAATACGCAATTCCCAATTTAAGGGACAATATTTTTTTTGATAATTAAAATAATTTAATCACCGGTGACAATGTACACCCATTCAATCTTCTTAAATACATAACAGTGTTGGCACGGTAACTAGCTTGCCCATATATATTGCAAAAGTTTGACTAGATAAACAGTGTTATACTATACACGGGATTGAATCACTAATATCACATTTACAAACATGCATCTTACTTTAACAAATACACCAATTTTTCATTTTGTACTCTGCAAAACACTTTGCTTTTACACCAAATCTGTTGTAACGTCTGCCTTTTTACCCACACAAAGTCCACATGAAGTCTTGTCCTGATGGTACCCTTTGCAAATCCAACAATAGAATTAACATCTCTTAATTTGTTCTGAAATACCATTTCATTGCGAGCACACCAGAGGGAAAACTGTATCTTACTGATTAGGTTCTTTTCGTTTAAATGCGGTATAAAATTTGTATACAAAGCCAAAACACGAAGATTTCATTAAAGACTTGCTGCATCATGCGACATTCGACAAACAGATGTTCCTGCGTTTCTGGGTTCTGACAGAAAACACATGAGGAACCTCTACAACAGTTTTGTTGAGCTGAGTGTAAATGAACTTGGTGGTGTATGGGAACACATATAATGTTTGTCCCTTGTAAAACTCTTTCCATGCGTTCATTGCGAACTGGTGGTAAATTGGTGGTACATATTGAGAGTGAAGTATGTTAGGCCTAACCGAACTCTGGTTTAACATTTTGCAAAGACAGTCCTATCCAATAAATGGCGAAACAAGTCCAAGCCGCCATAGACCCATTAATCAACTTCAAAATATATCTGGCAGTTAAAAATTTTACAATCTAGCGTTTAAAAAGTTAAAGTTAAAACTTATACAATCTCCGCCAGCAACGAAGGTATTGTACACAATAGTCCTTTTTGTTTGTTCAGATTCAGGTTTGTTGCTCCATAAAAACCTGAACTCTTTTTGGGAACACTGGTTAACACATTGACTGAGTGAACATACACATTGAGCAGTAAACCATAACACTGCTGATGTCAAACTATTAATGAGGACAGACTTGCCATGAAGGGTTAAAAATCTTCCTGCCCATGACAAAACATTCTATTTCACCTTTATGAGGATTCGATCCGAGTTAAGCTCCGCTTGATCTACTCCAAAGTACACTCCACAAATTTTCAGATCAACATCAGGAACAACTGTTTCAACCCATATTTATATTTAAATATTTATTTATTTATATGATTGATGTTTCACGCCGTACTCAAGAATATTTCATTTATACGACGGCAGCCAGCATTATGGTGGGGGGGAAACAGGGCAGAGCCCGGAGAAAACCCACAACCATGCGTAGGTTGCTGACAGACCTATAATTTAAAGTACAATTTGGGGCCAGATTTTGTAACTGGGTAAAACTGTTATATAAAAAGCAGTGTTATTGTTAACGGTCACGTGACAGGCAGTGTTATTGTTAACGGTCACGTGACAGAATCATTTAGCTTATCTCGTGGTGTCCGTTAGGGCTGTACCCTTTCGGCGTTACTGTACGTGTAGGAATGCCAGGAACAGACAGCAATGACCCAGGAGCCTCTCAAAATCTGGCCCCAAATTATACTTTTGTAAACATTCAAACAAAACGACCAGTCCACTCTATCAAGCGCCTTTTCCTCATCCAAATTTATAAAACAGGCCTTAAGGTCCTTTTTGTTCAACATAATTATAAATATTTCTTTACAGATGCAAATTATCGAAAATACATCCCAAAGTACAAGGCTTTAACGACTCGATGTGCTTTGCCCCCTGATATTAAAAATCGGTGTTGTACTTTCATTTTTCTACAGCCTTTTACAAATACAATGTCGCCAGAATGGGAATTTTCCATGATACTGCTACACCGGGGGGAGGGGGTGTTACTGTGCAACGTTCATCCAACCGGCGTCTTCAAGAAACCGATCAGTTGCTATGCATACTAACCACATTATGTTTTATCCACTTTTACTTTTTCAAGTTATTGATTGGATTTTATATCTAAGACTCCACTTGATTACGGCGCACAAGTACGAAATATTTTACTTGTCACGTTAAATAGGCTTGTTTCATTCAAAAAATATCTTTACCATTTTTACCTTACATGTATTTAACATGCAAAATAAATATCGGACTAAAATCATCTCTCACCTGTTCATCGATCGTACTCTAAACCGGAATGTATTTGATTTGTGTTTTACGCCATACACAAGAATATCTCACATATGCGACGGCGGCCAAATTTATAAAGCACAGTTATAATTGGTCACCGAACTTCACTTAAGAATAGCCTACTTCCTCTACAAAAATATACTTTGAATTACTTTGTGACTGAGATAAAGTAAACCAACGCCTATAAATTAAGAGAATAAAACCTCAGAAATAGATCAGTCTATTGGTGACATACACTAGGCCTACCATAACTTGCGTAGTGAAGAAGCTGTCTTACCATTCAAACACTAGTCCTCCCTTTTTGTGTCGACAAACTTTAAATGTACGCCTGAAAGACGCGTGTGCCACTTTGTAATCTTGCACTGCCTTCAGCCTAACCGAATTACACAGAGCGCACGATTTACTGACAAGATTCATCTCATGCAGCTTTCTGCACTCCTGTCCGATTTCGGGACAAATGCACCGCGCGGACTGTACCGCTTCCATTACAACTGGCTACATCAGTTTAGCTGACAGTTCATCTAACAGTACACATCACACAAAGCTGAGACACACTTTTGCGAAAAAGTAGTCAGTATTCGGCTCCAGAATATAATTAAACCCAATAGTAGCCTTTTCATACATTATCGGATATGCAAAAACTTGCCATTTAAATTTTTAGAAAATCTCAACAATTCAAGTACACCGTTCATTTTTCAGTTTTTGTGGGATTTTGCAGATATAAGCCATTTTTCTATTTTCTTTGATATCTTCCTATGCTGTATTTGCAGTGTCAAGCGGAGACTGTTGGAAAAGTTGGCAGCACTAGGGTATCTCTGTATTGACTAGAGATAAACTGGAGAGGGGTTTCTGTATATGGGTCATTTCCGGCTAAGTTAGAAAGAATCAAAGTGAGAACCAAAAAGAAAAAAAAACAGCTTTTTACTCCACACAGCTTAAGAAGCCTAAAACGGAAAACCAAGAAGAACGTTTTCTTCACTCTTCCTAATAAGTTAGGAAGCCTAAAATTTAGAATCACAAATAGGCAATCTGCTTTTCTCTCTAAGTTAGAAAACCTCAATATGAGAACAAGAGACAGATCATTTTTTAGTCCCCGTGAGTAAGAAAGCATCAAACTGATGACAAAGAGACAGGCCCTTTTTTACCCCCCGTGAGTTAGAAAGCTTCAAACTGATGATCAAGAGACAGACCCTTTTTCACTCCCCGTGAGTTAGAAAGCTTCAAATTGATGAACATGAGACAGACCCTTTTTCACTCCCCGTGAGTTAGAAAGCTTCAAACTGATGTCCAAGAGAGAGACACTTTTTAATTACCAGTGAAGTCAGAAGGCCTCAAGCGGAGAACCAAGAGAAAGTCCTTTTTGTTCCCTGTAAGATGTAAAGTATGATAAAGTGCCGTTGATACAAATAAACGTGTAGTAAAAAAGTTTAATAACCCCGGTGTATTGGCGAACGCATAAATTAACTGGAGAAACATTTGGCTGACAAGGGTAAACATTAATACAAGTGTGACTGTGGTTCAGATCCCCCCATGCATCGGGGCGTGGGCGACATAATGCGAGCAGGGAGTGGGGGGACACTGGTGTCTGTCGCCCAAATTCAGTCTTGACGACAGCTAATCACATTTACCCTCAAACAGAAAAACCTGAGAACCACGTAGATGTTCTGGGAGTGTTCATTCGATCAGTGATTAAACACCTGGGTTCTTAAAAAAAACGTGACTCAGCACGAGTCAAATATATATCCAGTCTGAGCTGGGTGTTAACCAATGAGTGCGGTTCATCCAACTCCACAGACAGGTATTCCATGAGTTTAGCCAATCGCTGAAGGGACAGTACACCCGAGTTACACCGTCTTTGTCATTGTATTAGTGTTAGACCACGGGTGCGTCCGCAAACATAAAGGGACACTTCTTGAAATCACAACAGTAGAAATAAAAAAGCGCTTTAATGAATGTGCACTTTGGTAGCCAATCTACGCCGCCGCCCTGTGTCCAGTGTCCCGGTATCTGAGGGGTGGGGTGGACTGAGGGATATTCCTTCTCCTGCAGCGCGTGCTGATCAGCGAATCGACCGTTATTCATACACTGGTGAAGACAGGGGACAGGAGCGCCCCTCAACTGTGATTACACTGAACTGAAACAGTAGCTGGGTGCGAGCGAGGGAGAGCTCGTGCGATAGGGTCTGTAAACAGAGCGCCCCGACTGATGTGTGCCAGAGGCCAGGCTGCGTAAATACGGAAGTGTGCAGAGACAGACGATGACTCTACATCCGTTATAAGCTGACACGCGATGGCCTGTCCCCCAAACTTAACACCAGCTACCTTCCAGTGATCTGATAGAACTGCCACAGATTCATCACGGTAAGGGTTAACACAACTAGATTTCATCAGTTAACTTCATTTCACAAAAAGTTATAAAAAACAGAACAAGAAAAAACCAGGATTAACTACATTTATTAAAGAATACATTATTCTATTAAAGAAGTTTTCTCACGAAATTAAGCTATTTATTTACTTATTTATTGATGTTTTACGTCGTACCCCTGTTTCACTTGTACAATGGTGACAAGCACTGTCGGAGCAGGATATCGGATAGAACCCGGGTGAAAAGCACTGTCGGAGCAGGATATCGGATAGAACCCGGGAAAACCCACGGCAGACCTCCCCAAGTACGTCCTGAGAGGAAGCCAGCAAGAGCTGGACTTGAACTCACTGCGACCACGTTGGTGAGAGTCTCACGGGTCATTCTGCAGCGAGAGCTCGAAACCACCGTGCCACGAAGGAAGCATTGTGATAAAATGTGTATTTTTTTCATATCTCTAAACTGTTAGTATAAGTATTAAGACAGCTTAATGCATTCAACTTCAGGGAATTTGTAGGATAACCGTGGTGATCCATGGTATTGCGTAGCGGGTGGAGATACATCGTTGATGAAGATATATAGGGATGGAGATATATCGTGGATGAAGATATATAGGGATGGAGATATATAGTGGATGAAGATATATCGTGGATGTAGATATAGAGGGGATGGAGATATATCGTGGATGGAGATATATAGTGGGTGGAGATATGCAGTGTGTGTGATTTTTGGAGGATATGGCCTTAGGTACAGCTGGTTAATCTAATGTATCTTCAAAAACGGCGTGAAGTATACAGAACAAAGCGATATACTACATGCTTTTACCTTTTTACCTTTATTCTTTTACCACACCATAATATTGTTTAGCTGATTTGATATGGGTGCTAAAATTCGCCACATAATTATATGATATGTTTTCAGGCTTGCAGGATGCTTCAGTCGCTTGCCCTAGCCCGCGGTGTGCTTATCGTCTCCGCCTTACTACAGGTTTTCCACGGTAAGCCTCACTCACTCTTTTTATACCGTTCGCAGGCACTGTTACTCGCTTGTTAGCTGTAAGTCAGTTATGGCAAAAATCTGTTCTTGGGTAAAGATACACAGGCAGTGCATAAATAACTTACTAATAAATGAAGTATAATATCATTTTGTATCCATTTATTTCAATTTCTGTTATTTGGGGAGGGTGAGATAGGGGTTTTTCACTCGTTTGCTTATGTAAGGGATTTAAAAACAAAATTAAGTCACGTGCATCTGGCATACTCATTGTAGCCTAGAGGTCCACAAGGATAAATCTCGTGCCGTTTGTTTGAATGAATCCATTAATGGCACGAATTTATTTTGCGTATAATAAACAGTTAGTTCAAATCATAATCCATTCAGACATTTTGTAAAGGACACATGGTAATAAATTAATAAGGCAGATTGCTTCGGTCTGGTAAAACTTCTAACTTTTCTGGAATTCTCCTAGCCCAGTGACCCGCGAAGCAAAGACAGTTGAGCATTTAACGCCAGTTGTAAAGCTAAGACTACATATGTATAGGAAAACTTCTCTTCAGGGAGTAAATAATGCTTCACGTCCAAACATCTGACTGACTAAAAGTTTTTTACTTCAGTTCCTCAGTTCACAAGAAATGGGCATTATCTGCAACCTCTGGTATAATCACCCAGAACTCTGTTATTATATTAGTTAATCTCGCGGTATTTCATAAGTTATAATTCTCACTGTTTATATCGTTTTGTGGTTGCTTGCAGAATTGTTTGGCATGATTCCTTGTAGAATTGTTTCATGATTTGAGATAACAACACATCTAGGCTTTTCAAAATAAAATATGCCCAATTTATATTAAATTTCTTGATACATTTTTATAAACACAATTACGACTTGACGAGTACAAAAATGTCCGTTCACTATCACACGTGTATACCACGAAGACCTTCCACAAGGTGCTGGCAAACGTGACGCTGTTCCACGTGTAAGCACACAGGGAGGACTGTCAGCGTGTTAGAATACAGAAAATGTCAGCGTGTAAGCATACAGAAAGGAACTGTCAGGGTGTACGCAAAAAGACAGGAAACGGTTACCCAATAAGCATACAGAGAGGAACTGTCAGCGTGTAAGCTTACAGAGCGTAGCTCTCAGCGTGTAAGCATCAAGAGACTGTCACCGCGAAAGCATATCGAGAAGACTGTCAGCGTGTAAGCACACAGAGTGGAGCTTTCAGCGTGTAAGCTTACAGAGAGGAACTGTCAGGGTGTAGGTATACAGAGATGAACTGTCAGGTTGTACGTATACAGAGAGGAACTGTCAGCATGCAAGCATACAGAGAGGAACTGTCAGCATGTAAGAATATAGAGAGGGACTGTCAGCGTGTAAGCATACAAAGAGGAACTGTCAGCGTGTAAGCTTATAGAGAGAAGCTTTCAGCATGTAAGCATAAAGAGACTGTCACCGTGAAAGCATACCGAGAAGACTGTCAGCGTGTAAGCACACAGAGAGGAACTGTCAGCGTGTAAGCTTACAGAGAGGAGCTTTCATCATGTAAGCATAAAGAGACTGTCACCGTGAAAGCATGTCTAGAAGACTGCCAGCATGTAAGCACACAGAGTGGAGCTGTCAGCATGTAAGCATACAGAGAGGAGCTGTCTGCGTGTAAGAAAACAGACAGCAATTGTTAGCGTGTAAACAGACAGAGAGGAATGGTCAGCGTGTAAGCATTCAGAGAGGAACCATCGGCGTGTAAGCAAACAGAAAGGACCGTTAGCGTGTTAGCATACAGATAGAAGCTGTCAACATGTAAGCATACAGCGAGGAACAGTCAGCGTGTAAGCATACAGAAAGGAGCTGTCAGCACGTAAGGATACAGAGAGGAACCGTCAGCGTGTAAGCCTACAGAGACGAACTGTTAACAAGTAAGCATACATAGAGGAACAGTAAGCGTGTAGGCATCCAGAGAGGAACACTCAGCGTGTAAGCATACAGAGAAAAACTGTCAGCCGGTGAGCAAACACACAGGAGCTGTCAGCATGTAAGCATATCGAGAGAAACTGTCAGCATGTAAGCATACAGAAAGGACCAGTCAACATGTAAGCATACAGAGACTGTCAGCGTTTCTGCATACAGAGAGAAACTGTCAGCATAAAAGCATAGTGAGACTGTCAGCGTGTAAGCATACAGAGAGGATATGTCAGCATGTAAGTATACATAGAGAAACTGTCAGCGTGTAAGTATACGGAGAGGAGATGTCAGCGTGTAAACATACAGAGGAACTGTCAGCGTGTAAGCATACAGAGAGGAACTGTCAGCGTGTTAGTATACAGAGATGATCAACATGTAAGCCTACAGAGACTGTTAGCGTGTAAGCATACACAGAGGAGCTGCCAGCGTGTAAGCACACAGAGAAAAACTGTTAGCGTGTTAGTATACAGAGAGAACTGTCAGCGTGTAAGCATACAAAGACTACTGTCACAGTGTAAGCATACAGACAGGAGGGTTAGAGAGTGTCAGAGACTGTCAGCGTTTAAGCATACAGAGAAGATCTGGCAGAGTGTAAGAATACAGAGAGGAGATGTCAGCGTGTAAGCATACAGAGAGAATATGTCAGCACGTAAGTATACGGAGATGAGTTGTCAGCGTACAGACAGGAGGTGTTAGCGTGTAAGCATATAGAGATGAACTGTCAGCGTGTAAGCAGAGACGAACTGTCAGGATGTAAGCATACATAGATGAGCTTCCAAAGTGTAAGAATACTAAGGGGAGCCATCAGCATGTAAGCTTACAGGGACAGTCAGCGTGTAAGCATACATAGATGAGCTGTTAGCGTGCAAACATACAGAGAGGCGGATTCAGCATGTAGCATACAGAGAGGAACTTTTAGTGAGTAAGTCTACAGAGAGGAACTGTCAGCGTGTAAGCATACAGTAAGATCTGTCAGCATGTAGGCATACAGAGAGCAGCTGTCAGCGTGTAAGCATACACAGAGGAACTGTCAGCTTGTAATCATGCACAGAGGAGCTGTCAGCGTGTAGGTATACAGAGAGGAATTGTCAGCATCTAAGCATACAGAGAGGAACTTTTAGCGTCTAAGCATACAGAGAGGAGCTTTCAGCGTGTAAGCATACACAGAGGAACTTTCAGCATTTAGGTATACAGAGAGGAACTGTCAGCATCTAAGCTTATAGAAAGGAACTGACAGCATCTAAGCATACAGAGAGGAACTGTCAGCATTTAGGTATACAGAGAGGAACTGTCAGCATCTAAGCTTATAGAAAGGAACTGACAGCATCTAAGCATACAGAGAGGAGCTTTCAGCGTGTAAGCATACACAGAGGAACTTTCAGCATTTAGGTATACAGAGAGGAACTGTCAGCATCTAAGCTTATAGAAAGGAACTGACAGCATCTAAGCATACAGAGAGGAACTGTCAGCATACAGAGACGACTGTCAACGTGTAAGTATACAAAGAGATCCCTCAGCCTGTACGCATACAGAAAGATCTGTCAGCGTGTAAGCATAGAGGCTGTCAGCGTGTAAGCATACAGAGAGGCGATGTCAGCGTGTAAGCATATGGGGAGGAACTGTCAGGACGTAACGCATACACAAAGGAGCTGTCAGCATGTAAGGATACAAAGAGGAGCTGTCAGGGTGTAAGCATACAGAGAAGGGCTGTCAGTGTGTAAGCATACAGAGAGGGGCTGCCAGCGTGTAAGCATACAGACAGGACTGTCAGCACGTAACGCATACACAGAGGAGCTGTCAGCATGTAAGCATGCATAGGGGATCTGCCAGCATGTAAGGATACAAACAGGAGCTGTCAGCGTGTAAGCATACAGAGAGGGGCTGTCACAGTGTAAGCATACAGATAGGACTGTCAGCACGTAAAGCATACACAGAGGAGCTGTCAGCGTGTAAGCATACATAGAGGATCTGCCAGCATGTAAGGATACAAAGAGGAACTGTCAGCGTGTAAGCATAAAGAGAGGAGCTGTCAGCGTATGAGCATACATAGAGGATCTGTCAGCATGTAAGGATACAAAGAGGAACTGTCAGCGTGTAAACATACAGAGAGGAGCTGTCAGCGTGTTAGCATACAGACAGGACTGTCAGCGTGTAGAAGAGACCTGAGAACGAAATTATGATAAGGTCGCTATGACGACAGTAGCTCGCTAATGTGGCTCACACGGTCCCTATCGAGACTATCTATAATTTATGTCCGCACTAAGGTCAGGTATAGGTTTACTTTGCTCTTTCCCACAGCCACACCCCTCCTGTCTTGTGCTTGGGCGCCATGACACTACATCGTAGCCTAGCTAGGGACAGACTCATATTACGAACCCATGAACAACAACGCACAGTAACAAAAATAGACCTAAATTTCTTATTTACAGTTCCATTGCCCTGTATTTTAGCACTGGACTAGAAAGTAACCGTTTATTACGGCGGAATTTTACACTATTGAGTGGGGCTGCCTGATCCGTTAACTACCGGTACATAAATGTTAAAAGATGCATGAAATGTTTTGTTTTAACTTCTTACATATAGGGCCTATCCAAGTGGCGTAAAAATGGCTTTACCTGTCCTAAGCCCCCTGCGATCAATCCTAGAATTCAGTGGCCAGCTCTTTGTGATAGCTGTCAAAACAACTTTCCCGAAAGTTTCATTGTCCGATAATATGCATAAAATAGAGGGGTCACTTAGAAATAATAATTGTTTTCTATTTTTTCTATATCTGTCTTAATTTTTCGTAAAACAATACTCTTTGTTTTATTGTAGGCCTACATTTTCATGTATCCTATAAACTGGTCCCAGCATGCTGCGTAATCATGGGCACTGCGGTGAATGATTACACCGTTGTTTTCTGTCTCCTTCTGTTAGATTCTAGGTCCACTCGTTCTCCGTGCCCTCGTAGTTCCATTGTCGGCCGACAGGTGGAGCTCGATAACAATCAGATGATGGAAATAATGCGACTGAAAGGCGTTCCGTACGTGCCCGACTACATGGCGCCGAGCGAGGAACAGGCCAAGAGGCAGTTCCCCAACATGATAAAGTTGACGGAGGCTTACAAGGCACGGGTACACTTTCATGTCACATGTCAACCATGTTTATCACTGATAACAACTAAGTGCTGAGGTTCTGTCAAATATTGTCGAACAACGATTTACTTGACAGCTAAACTTTGTCATTTAGTTAAGGAGGTATTTGGAAAAAAAATTTCATTTGAATGAGGTAATCAGAGTGCTGACAGAAATGAACGAATGTAGTTCCCATATCGAGTTCTAAAGTTCCCAAATCGCTCAGGAACTTGATAGAGAAATAACGTTCTGAATTCACTTAAGTTTATATTTTATGTGGCCGTACATGACTTGCCTATGGTAAATGTGAAAATGTTTAAATAGCACAATGTTTAAAATGTTCCTATACATATTCTTATTGGCACAATAAAAGTGTCACAAGTAGAACAATATTCCAGTCCTACTTAAGACAAGACATTAACAGCAGTGCGCCTATTTGTTTCTCCTCCAGGAAGTCCACTTGGATTATCATCATTTCGTGCCAGACAAAGATAATGAGTTAACGATGAAGCGTTTACTACACGACCTAGAACATCTTCATAATCAGAAGTTACAACACCTCCACCCTCGTACTAACACCGACTCTCTCCTCGTACAGAAGCTCGACAACCTAACGTCCGCCTTACTCCGGCTTAACTTTACTATATCCTCCAAACTTCTCACTAAACTACTGCCCGGAGACTCGGCCCAGCTGCTGCTGGGGCGGAGAAAGCGACAGACTAGTAAGTCACAACAGCTGGACATAGGCGGGTATATTTTCTTGTATTATGGTTAAAAGCATATGGCCTATTATTGTGCATATATAGATAGGCTCTCCAATGAGTGACACTATAGTATCAACGAGACGAAAGTTAAACATTTCTTTTGTTTCGAGTCTGTGGCGAGAGACAAACGAAATGTTGGACTCGATTTCAATCAGTTTGATACTAGAGGACCATCATTTGTAGAATCTGTTCATCCCATAAATGGAACATCGAAAGAAAACTATTCCTCGAATCATCGAGACATTTTTGTCTTGTGTGTCTGTGTACAGAAACGGGTGCAGAAGTGTGTTCTCAGACCAAAGAGCAGCATTTCTGCGCAGTATGAAACATGAAATATATTCGCTACAGAAAAGGGCTCAATTTCTGACTCACAAAAAGTTATCGTGACCAATGTTTTTTTTTGTTTTTTTTTTTTACATTTCATCCACACAATTAAGGTGAGCAGCAGATAGTTTTCAGTTTACGAACATGATTGTCGAGGACAGACCTCGAGTAGTCATTGGGAAATCTGTGACGAAGGCACGACTCTCGAGTGCATAGCGTGTATGTCGTGTGTGAAAATTACGACTGAAATTCACCTAAGCATCCTAGACAAGAACATTCAAAAACTTGATGGCAACATCATTTTTAAGTAAAAATTAGAGATAAAAAGGAATTTCCAAGCTATCTATGGCTATACAGTTAACATATCTTGGGCGTCTGCCCTCCACGCAGACGACAAAATCTCGTAGTAAAACAATGTAGTTGGACGCGTGTGTAGTTTTTGATTCATTTTTATCAATGAACTGTCGTGAGTCAGTTAAGTAGCTCTCAACAATTGTTGATGAAAGATGGGATACAATACTTATTCGTAGATATTTATCCCACCTCCTTCATGCCATGTTATGGATCACATTTATGGGATGAAGAATATTATACTTTATATTAAGACGTATTCTATATTTTCATTTGTTTATTTGATTTAGTGTTTTACGCCGAACTCACTGGGGCGGTCAGCGTTATGGTTAAAGGAAACCGGGTTGTATTCTACACACAATAATAGTTTGCATATCAAGGAGTAGTAATATAATAATAGGTTGTATATTAAGACGTATTCTATACACAATAATAGGCTGTATATTAAGACGTATTCTATACACAATAATAGGCTGTATATTAAGACGTATTCTATACACAATAATAGGCTGTATATTAAGATGTATTCTAAACACAATAATAGGCTGTATATTAAGACGTGCATATTAAGAAGTATTTGATACACAATGCTAGGCTGCATATTAAGAGGTATTCTGTACACAGTACTAAACTGTATAACAAGATTGATCTTATTTTATTGGTGTTTTACTCCGTACTCAAGAATATTTCACTTATTCGACGGGGTGTATAATAAAACGTATTCTATACACAACACTAGGCTGCATATTAAGACGTATTCTGTACACAATACTAGGTTTGCTTATTAAGACGTATTCTGTACACAATACTAGGTTTGCTTATTAAGACGTATTCTGTACACAATACTAGGTTTGCTTATTAAGACGTATTCTGTACACAATACTAGGTTTGCTTATTAAGACGTATTCTGTACACAATACTAGGCTGTATATTAAGACTATTCTATACACAATACTAGGCTGCATATTAAGATGTATTCTATACATAATATTAGGCAGTATATTAGGCACCATTCCATATACAGTATTAATCTGTATATTGCGACATTTTCTGTCTACAGTATTAGGCTGTATATTATGTATTATTAATTATGGGGCCTCCGTGGCTCAGTTGATTAGAGCGCTAGCGCAGCGTAATGACACAAGAGTCTCTCACCAATGCGGTCGCTGTGAGTTCAAGTCCAGCTCATGCTGGCTTCCTCTCCGCCCGTAAGTGGGAATGTCTGCCAGCAACCTGCGGAAGGTCGTGAGTTTCCTCCGGGCTGCCCGGTTTCCATCCACCATAATGCTGACCGCCGTCGTGTAAGTGAAATATTATTGAGTACGGCGTAAAACACCAATCAAATAAATAAATAAATAAATTATTAGTTATTATTGGTAAATCATGGGATTCGTAGGGCCCTGGGATGTTGCTTGTTGGAGACACGGAAAAGACAATGTTCCTTCAATTGTCTCTATGTGGTTAGGGTTAGGTTTTATTTTTTATTTTTGCTTACTTTATATGGTACGTTTTTTTTAAATACTGGATGGGATATTTTATCGACTCACATACACATCTAGTGTTATCTTTTCTTTAATGCTTTCATTAAATGAATGCGGGACCATTTTTGTTATGTAGCACTAGCATACAGAGTCTATACTCATTCTGTGAGAGGCATGTTGATATAGTCTGAGTCGCTTTCATTTTTGCTGCAAAAGTCAAGTTTTATAACCATAAGTGTCACCAAATGAACGTACTAAAATTAATACTAGTACTTTGCCTGTTCAACAGAAAATACGGAAGTGTACATAGAGTTTTACCTTACATCACACGTGCGAGCTGAAGTAAAAATGGGGAAAGGAGATTCAATATGACTGATGAATACTCTTCTGTACTTGTAGATGCTGACGGCTCGGTCACAGAGACACAGTATTGTAAGGAAAGGGGAACGCTTACCCCTGACGGCTCCTACCTACGCATGTGCAGCACTTGTTCAGCTACAACTACGCTGCCTACCGATCATTTCCCACGAGTCATTAACGAGGTGGTTTGTTCTAACCAGGACCGAGGCTGCTTAACCATCAATGGTGTAGGTGGGTAGTGTGTTATTAGACCGGGAGCCAGAAGGGCTGAACCTAGGTGGAAAGCTTAACACTTTCTAAGTATATGCCAGTAATCCTGCATACATCTACCATGTATATTCTGGTGGGTGTGGTCAGTAGGGCCCAGAGAAAGGGGTCCAAAATTAAGCTACATCAGCTCGCATGTTAACCCAGTGAAACAAAATGTCTGGCATGATCCCAGGTGTTATGATCCCCGCCAGGCATTTTTTGTGGTGGGCTTTAACACACGTTAAAGGAAAGCGATATCAAATAATTCAGCTAGATCAGGTCGTCAGTTAACAAGGCGAAACTAAACCAAAAATGTTTGACTTAGCCACCGGTGTCATGAATGAGCACTGTCAGACGTTTTCAGTAGTGGGCAGTGCCAGTCTAATATCCCACCCAAAAAGCTAAGCTAGACCAGCTGGTCAGTTAACCGTATAAAACTGAATGGAAAATGTTCTGTATACCCCATGTGTTATGAACAGCCACTTTCAGCATTTTCAGTGATGGGCTGTAAGATTCGGACGCCCCCTAACACCGCATTTAAAAAGTGATCTATCTTGACTACATCGTGTAAGGAAATGTACATCAGCAAGAAAAAGCCAGGAGATACATGTAATCTAATTTTTAAACTTGTTTCCTGCCATATAAATTGCATACTATATGAAAAATAAGTGTTTGAAGTTCACTTAACTTATCCAAGAAAGACACAGTGGAGCCATCAGTGTAAATTAGTATTAGGAGTGCTGATTTCAAGGAATTCACTAAGATTCAAACACCAGATATTTGACACTGGTACGTATATTTTCAAACATTTGTCTATTTGTTTGTAGTCTCATTGGTGAAGTGTTTGGAAAATGCAGAAACTTTATATGAATTTTAGTTTTTGACTGATTTATTTCTTTATTTGATCGGTGTTTTACACTTTTCACTTATACGACAGCGGCCAGCATTATGGTGGGAGCAAACTCAGAAGAGCCCGTGGGAAAAACACGGCCATGCGCAGGTTGCTGGTGACTTTCCCACGTCCGGCCGGAGAAGAAGCCAGTATGAACTCTCAGCGACCTCATTGATGAGGGGCTCCTGGGTCATTGCACCCCGCTGACGTGCGAATTCACTCGGAAACGGAGGCCACCATTTAGTTTTTGATTTTTATAACTGAAATAATTTAAAACTGTTACATATTGCCCGTCAGAATTTGGATTTTTTTTATTTCCTATATATATACAAAAATGTCTCTCTTTGTTTTCTTTTACATTTACATTGTGGAGTTATTTGTCTAATGCTTGCTAATAAAAGTGGCTAATTCGAGTGACGAGTGCTACAAATTTCATGTGACAGTTGCCAGATCACCAAACATATCACCCGTCAAAATCAGTACTATTAAGTGCACACATTGTATAAGCTGATCTAGGCCTCCGTGGTGTCACTAAACAAAACTGTTGCTTATTTTAAAAATATATGTGCCAAGAAAATATAGACATTGGAAAATCTAAATGTAATCAATTTCTGCTTTAACATCTCTAATCATCATCTAATCTGTCCCAGATCACATGCCCTGGCCTGTCCTGTCTGCCCATGGCAAAAAAAAAATCTGTCCCAGATCACATGGTCTGTCCCGTTCTGTCTGCCCATGGCATAAGAATAATCCGTCGCAGATCACATGGTCTGTCCTGTTCTTTCTGCCCATGGCAGAAGAATAATATCTACCAGATTACATGATCTGACCTGTTCTGTCTGCCCATGACATGAGAATAATCTGTCACAGATCCCATGGTCTGTCCTGTTCTGTCTGTCCATGGCATAAAAATAATCTGCCACAGATCCCATGGTCTGACCTCTTTTGTCTGCCCATAACATAAAAATCATGTCTTACAGATCCCATGGTTTGTCCTGTTCTGTCTGTCAAGGAAACAAGAATAGTTTGTCATAGACCCCATGGTCTGACCTGTTCTGTCTGCTTATGGCATAAGAAGAACCTGTCACAGATCCCTTGGTCTGTTCTGTTCTGTCTGCTAATGGCATAAAAATAATCTGTCACAGATCCCTTAGTCTCTCCTGTTCTGTCATCCCAAAGCATAAGAATAATCTGTCACAAATCCCATGGTCTGTCCTGTTTAGTCTGCCCATGGCATAAGAATAATCTGTCAGAGATCCCTTGGTCTGGTAAGTTCTGTCTGCCCATGGCATAAGAATAATCTGTCACAGATCTCATGGTCTGACCATTTCTGTCTGCCCATGACAAAAGAATAATCTGTCACAGATCCCATAGTCTGACCTGTTCTGTCTGCCCATGGCATAAGAAGAATCTGTGACAGATCCCATGGTCTGACCTGTTCTGTCTACCCATGGCATAAGAATAATCTGTGACAGATCCCATGGTCTGACCTGTTCTGCCTGCCCATGACAAAAAAATAACCTGTCACAGATGACATGGTCTGCCCTGTTCTGTCTGTCCATGGCATAAGAATAACCTGTCACAGATCACATGGTCTGCCCTGTTCTGTCTGCTCATGGCATAAGAATAATCTGTCACAGATGACATGGTCTGTCCTGTTGTGTCTGCCCATGGCATAAGAAGAATCTCTCCCAGACGATATGATCTGACCTGTTCTGTCTCCCCATGACATAATAATAATCTCTCCCAGAACAGATGGTCCGTCCTTATTTGTCTGCCCATGGCATAAGAATAATCAGTCCCAGATCCCATGGTCTGTCCATTTCTATCTGCCCATGACATAAGAATAATCTGTCACAGATCACATGGTCTGACCTGTTCTCTCTGTCCATGGCGTAAAAATAATCTGTCACAGATCCAATGGTCTGACCTGTTCTCTCTGCCCATGGCATGGGAATAATCTGTCTCAGATCACATGGTCTGACCTGTTCTGTCTGCCCATGGCAGAAGAATAATATCTACCACATTACATGGTCTGACCTGTTCTGTCTCCCCATGACATAATAATAATCTCTCCCAGAACAGATGGTCCGTCCTTATTTGTCTGCCCATGGCATAAGAATAATCAGTCCCAGATCCCATGGTCTGTCCATTTCTATCTGCCCATGACATAAGAATAATCTGTCACAGATCACATGGTCTGACCTGTTTTCTCTGTCCATGGCGTAAAAATAATCTGTCACAGATCCAATGGTCTGACCTGTTCTCTCTGCCCATGGCATGGGAATAATCTGTCTCAGATCACATGGTCTGACCTGTTCTGTCTGCCCATGGCAGAAGAATAATATCTACCAGATTACATGGTCTGACCTGTTCTGTCTTCCCATGACAAAAGAATAATCTGTCAAAGATCCCATGGTCTGACCTGTTCTGTCTCCCCATGACATAAAAATAATCTCTCCCAGATCACATGGTGAGTCCTGATTTGTCTGCTCGTGGCATAAGAATAATCTGTCACAGATCCCATGGCCTATACTGTTCTGTCTGCACATGACATCAGAATAATACGTCCCAGGTCACATTTTTTGTCCTGTTCTGTCTGTCTATGCATCAGAATAATTTGTCACAAATCCCATTGTCTGGCGTGTCCTGTGCTCCGATAGCATAAAAATAGTCTCTCCCAGATCACATGGTGTCTCCTGTTCTATCTTCTCATGGCATAAACATAATCTGGCACAGATGCCATGGTCTGACCATTTCTGTCTGCCCGTGACACAAGAATAATACGTCCCAGGTCACATAGTTTGTCCGGTTCTGTCTGCCCATGGCATAAAAATAATTTTTCACAGATCCCATGGTCTGTCCTGTTCTTTCTGCCCATGATATAGGAATACTCTGTCCCAGAACACATGGTCTGTCCTGTTCTGCCTGTCCATGGCATAAAAATAATCTGTCTCAAATTACATGGTCCGTCCTGATATGTATGTTCATGGCATAAAAATAATCTGTCACAGATCCCATGGTCTGACCTGTTTTGAATGCCCATGAAAAGAAAATAATTTCTTAAAGATCCCATGGTTTGTCCTGTTCGTCTATCATAGATCCCATGGTCTGACCTACTCTGTCTGCCCATTGCAAAAGAATAATCTGTCACATATCACATGGTCTGTCCCGTTTTGTCTGCCCATGGCATAAGAATAACCTGTCACAGATCACATGGTCTGGCCTGTTCTGTCTGCCCATGGCATAAGAATAACCTGTCTCAGATCCCATGGTCTGCCCTGTTCTGTCTGCAGATGACATAAGAATAACCTGTCACAGATCACATGGTCTGGCCTATTCTGTCTGCTCATGGCATAAGAATAACCTGTCACAGATCACATGGTCTGTCCTGCTCTGTCTGCCCATGGCATAAGAATAATATGTCTGACATCCCATGGTCTAACCTGCTCTGTCTGCCCATGACATAAAAATAATCGTCACAGAACTCCTGGTCTGTCTTGTTCTTTCTGCCCATGACATAGGAATACTAGAATAGAATAATACGTCACAGGTCACACAGTTTGTCCTGTTCTGTCTGCCTATGGCATAAGAATAATTTGAAGCAGATCCCATGGTCTGGCCTGTCCTGTCATCAAAAGCATAAGAATAATCTGTCCCAGATCACATGGTCTGTCCTGTTCTGACTTTCCATGGCATAATAATATTTAATCCCAGATCAAATCACCTAACCTGTTCTGTCTGCCCATGACACAAAATTATATGTCACAGATCCCATGATCTGACCTGTTCTGTCTGCCCATGTCATAAAAATAATCTGTCACAGATCCCCTGGTCTGTCCTGTTCTTTTTGTCCATGACCTAGGAATACACTATCCCAGAGCACATAGTCTGACATATTCTGTCTTCCCATGACATAAGAATAATCTGTCACAGATCCTATGGTTTAACCTATTCTGTCTACCCATGGCATAAGAATAATCTGACTTAAATTACATGGTCCGTCTTAATATGTATGTCCATGGCATAAGAATGATCTGTCACACATCACATGGTCTGTCCTGTTCTGTCTGCCCATGGCAAAAAAAAATCTGTCATGGATCCCATGGTCTGACCTGTTCTGTCTGCCCATGGCAAAAGAATAATCTGTCTCAGATCAAATGGTCTGTCTTGTTCTGTCTGCTCCTGGCATAAAAATAATCTGTCACAGATCCCATGGTCTATTCTGTTCTGTTTGCCCATAAGATAAGAAAAATCTGTCCCAGATCACATGGTCTAACCGGTTCTGTCTGCCCATCCCATAAGAATAATCAGTCCCAGGTCACATGGTCTGTCCTGTTCTGCATACCCATGGCAAGAGAATAATCTGTCCCAGATCACATGGTCTGTCCTGTTCTTTCTGCCCATGGGATAAGAATAATCTGTCCCTTATCACGTTGCCTGTCCTGTTCTTTCTGCCCATGGGATAAGAATAATCTGTCACATATCCCGTGGTCTGTGCTGTTTTGTAAGCTCATGACATGAGAATAATCTGTCCCAGATCGCATTGTCTGACCTGTTTAGTCTGCCCATGTCATAAGAATAAACTGTCACAGTTCCCATGGTCTGACCTGTTCTGTTTGCCCATGAAATAGGAATAATCTGTCACAAATTTCATTGACTGACCTGTCTTTTCTGCTCATGGCATAAGAATAATCAGTCCCAGATTACATGGCCTGTTCCGTTCTGTCTGAACATCGCATAAGAATAATCTGTCACAGATCAAATGGTCTGACCTATTCTGTTTGCCCATGGGGTAAAAATAATCTGTCACAGATCCCATTGTCTGTCTAGTTCTGTTTGCCAATGACATAAAAATAATCTGTCAAAGATCCCATGGTCTGATCTCTTCTGTCTGCCCATGGCATATGAATAATCTGTCACAGTTCCCATGGTCTGACCTGTTCTGTCTGCTCATGACATAAAAATAATCTGTCCAAATCAGATGGTCTATTCTGTTCTGTTTGCCCTTGGAATAAAAAAATTCTTTCCTAGATCCCATGGTCTGACCTGTTCTGTCTGCCCATGGCTTAACAATAACCTGTCACACATCCCATGGTCTTACCTGTTCTGTCTGCCCATGACATAAGAACAATCTGTCTCTTATCACATTGCTTGTCCTGTTGTGTCTCCCTCTGGCATAAAAATAATCTGTCATGGTCCCATGGTCTGAGCTGTTTTGTCTGTCCATGGTATAAGAATAATCTCTCACAGATCCCATGATCTGTCCTGTTGTATCTGCCCATGACATGGGAATAATCTGTCATAGATCCCATGGTCTGACCTGTTCTGTCTACGCATGGCTTAACAATAATCTGTCATAGATCCCATGGTCTGACCTGTTCTGTCTGCCCATGAGATAAGAATAATCTGTCCCTTGTCACATTGCCTGGCCTGTTCTGTCTTCCCATGGGATGAGAATAATGTTTCCCAGATCACATGGTCTGCCCTGTTCTGTCTGCCCATGGCATAAGAATGATCTGTCCCAGATCACATGGTCTGTCGTGTTCTGTCTGCTCATGGCATAAGAGTAAACTGTCCCAGATAACATGGCCTGACCTGTTCTGTCTGCCAGTGACAGTGTAATAATCTGTCCCAGATCCCATATTCTGACCTGTCTTGTCTGCCCATGACATGAGAATAATCTGTCACAGATCTCATGTTCTAACCTGTCTTGTCTGCCCATGACATGAGAATAATCTGTCACAGATCCCATGTTCTGACCTGTTCTGTCTGCCCATGACATAAGAATAATCTTTCACAGATCCCATGTTCTGACCTGTTCTATCTGCCCATGACATAAGAATAATCTGTCTCAGATCACATGGTCTGCCCTGTTCTGTCTGCCCAGTGCATCAGAATAATCTGTTACAGATCACATGGTCTGTCCCGGTCTGTCTGCCCATGGCATAAGAATAATCTGTCCCAGATCACATGGTCGTCCCGGTCTGTCTGCCCATGGCATAAGAATAATCTGTTACAGATCACATGGTCTGTCCCGTTCTGTCTGCCCATGGCATAAGAATAATCTGTCCCAGATCACATGGTCGTCCCGGTCTGTCTGCCCATGGCATAAGAATAATCTGTCACAGATCACATGGTCTGTCCTGTTCTGTCTGCCCATGACATAAGAATTATCTGTCCCTGATTACATGGTGTCCTGTTCTGTCTGCCCATGGTATAAGAATAATCTGTCACAGATCACATGGTCTGTCCTGTTCTCTCTGCCCATGGTATAAGAATAATGTCTCAGATCACTTGGTCTGTTCTGTTCTGTCTACCCATGGCATAAAAATAATCTGTCACAGATCACATGGTCTGTCCTGTTCTGTTTGCCCATGGCATAAGAAGCAAATTAGAATTCACTGTAAATATTTAGAGGACCTCAAAAGTATTTGTTGTTGTTGACCATTAGAACATATGAAGTATGGAATCTGAATATTTTATGACAAGATCTTCAGAGCAGTGTTTTTTATAGTTAATCTGTACCGCATACCTTAGTGTTGGTCTCAGTTCTCAATTTTAAAAGAAATTGATGGTTTGCTTTCTTCATGTACACGGTATTAACTGACTTTGGCTTGGTGGTGTCATCAAAGGAAACTACCATTCATTAGTTGGAAATTGAAATGCAAACAAAACTTTCAAGAAAATTTTTTAAAACAAAAGATAAGATATAGTAATGTATTCGATCAGGTTTAAAGATAGCGGTATATGAAAAGAACAGAGTACTCCATGTAAGCAAATCTGACAGGGACAAATACATAGACGAATGCAATAACCTTTATTCAACTTTCTTGGAAAACCTGCGATAGCCACACGGTTTTGTAAGCGCGGGTAACAGACTGTGGAAAAAACATGTTGCTTTACATGCACACTGAATTTGTCGGTTTGACACGAGTGTACCCATTAGTTATGAACTGATATTTTAATATCAACCACACGCCGTCTTTATTTCAGTACTCTATGAATTTTAAAGCAGAAATGCCTGGTTAATCATTAATATTAATAAGAGTCAAGATATCCGTGCTAATATAGTGTTATTAAAGTGGTTGTCATTCCTAATGCGTAACCCCTAAACGCTAAATCCTTGGATTTCGCGAGATTTCAGCAAGTCGAACTCCGTTTATTTAGAGAGAGTGACTGAAAACTTCACACCAACTTAGATATTAACACCGTAGCAATTCATTAGATATGGGGGTCATTAGATCATTATAAAAAAATATGTTTGTTTGGGGTAACAGATCCTCCAAAATGGGCCATACTCTTTTATTCCCCGTCGGATGGATTTTCTTTAAATGTAATTTCTTTAAAATCTCTATATCTTTCATTAGTCAGCTTTAAAACCTGCATACATGCTGGCCCTATTTTTGGGGACCGGGTTGTGTTAATCAAAACAAAGGAATTTTCAAGGATAGATACGCTGTAATTCTGAGACGACACTCAAGTGCATATGGTATGACACAACCAACGTTCATACACAGGGTGGGCAAGACACACTGGCAGAGTGTAATGATACACGGATGACTGTATGGGTACACTGTGATTGTGAGACGACACTCAGGTGCATATAATATGGTACAACAAACACTCACACACAGTGTGGGCAAGACACAGTGGCAGAGTGTAATGTTACAAGAGGTTGGGCAACCAACACGATCACTCAAACTGAAAATGATTAGACGAGTTGTTATTTGAAAAAGAGTTAGATTCATTAAAAAATTAATTTCATCTGTAAATGTCCTGTCTTGTCTTCTTTTTTGATTAAAATAAATTTAGATGGCATAGTGTCAAATATGTAGCACCAGTCACACTGCTGGAGACAAGGCTAATACTATATCTATGTCTCTAAGCCTGTCATGATGCATGAACAGCATTCACTCAACTAATCTTCAAACCTAAAATTAAGGGTCAATCTTACCACAACTCACAGAGATCATTGAAACGTCAAAGTGATTTTTGTCTGTAGCACCCATCACACAATGCAAACTAGCCTCTATTATGATTGATTCTTAATAACGTTTGCTCTCTTGATATATTCCATTCGCATATGGCATCGTCCTTAAAGCTTTGAACTGTTTAATTTGATAAAAAGCTTATGCCAGTGACCACCCGCCGCTCGGGAGAGTTTCAGACATGTAAGTTGGAAACTGTCTTAATTCTACGGACATTTTTTGAAATTTATGATGATATAAATGTCTTATTAATTGTTATTTCTTTTGTCATGTTTTTTGAGTCTACTGAAATTCCTTACCTTATTTGTAAAGTGAATGTTAACTAATGTGCAAGTATTGGAAACTGAACGGTCTACAATGGCATTTGTTTTAAAAGGTTTGCAAACAGTATACACGTATTAAACAAAGGAGTTGGTATATATATTTACTACAGTAATATTTGCAGTCTATAATGGTAGGTTTCGTTTGAACGAAAACTTTTTGTTGCAACACTTTGTTGGAAATTGGATGCCAACCTATCAACTATGGCACATTTGTTGTAGGCCTTGAAACAGTTAAAAACATGGTTTGACGGTATTTCTAATATCACTGTTTAAAAACTCACTTCCGTTTGGACGGACTGGATATCATCCGTGTAAAACAGTTGCTCGCCACAATCTTGGTGTTAAAATTCAGAAATTGATTTGGTGTGGACACTGAAGAAGTATGTGTTACATTTTGTCCCACTGTTGATGCGGCATATATCTATCAATATTGTGAAAACAATATGTTTAGTTAGCCTCTAAGCATATACTCGCTGATACTTATACGGTAGACTGAAAATATTGGGCGCAAAATAAAATCAAGGCTGTTTACTAACATATTAACCCTCTTCAAATCATATGACTAGTTGAACATTTTTATTTTAATAACAGAGCTGCTGTTCACTAAACCGGGTACTGGTACCAGGGGGTAAGGAACAATCTTGTTTGATTTAAATAGTTTCACGGGTTAAGATAGCCATTAACATGTAGGCTATTTTGGGTTGGAGAATTCTGAAGAGTATGAAACTAGCGAACACCAGTACATCAGACTAAGACTACATTGAGTGTAGGCTTGAGAATACTCCAGCGAATGTCTTGTATTTGTTAATCTTTTCAATATTTAAAACTGTAAATAAATCAAGTCCCCTAACAAAAAGAGGTTTTAAACACTGGTAATAGAAATACCGCCTAACTATCTTTTTGGCTATTTCAAGCAAGTTAGGCTCTAATTTTGTTTCATAGGGCCTACAACAAATGCGCCATAGCTAAGAGGTTAGCATTCAATTTCCAGTAGAATACTGTAACAAAAAGCGTTTTTTATACCAAATCCTTTGAATAAAAAGTGTATAAAGTGTATATTGTTCGCAAATCTTTCAAAACAAATGCCATTGTAACCTGTTTCCAATACTAGCACATTAGTAGCATTCACCTTTCGAAAAGCAAGGGATTTCAGTAGACAAAAAACATGACAAAATATGTAAAAAGTAATAAAATATTTATACCATTATAATAGCAAACTATGTCAGTAAAATTAAGAAAGCTTTCAACTTACATATCTGAATTCTTATATGTCGCCTGTTACCTTGAAATACAGTACAGCCTGATCCTAACCATCAATCCTACGCCCACTGTGGTCGAATGGTCCGGGTATCATACGCCCACCATACGCCGACCCTGGCCGAACCCTTTCAAACACGCCGTCATTCATAGCAACAGCAAAAACTGGATTGAAATTTCGCCTACAGATGTTTTTACCTGTACCAAAAATCTCCGGTCTTGATTTTTACTTCATACGACGGCGATGTTTACTTGGTGTACTTTCACAGTTTATACATTGATAGGTTACATAAAATATGTAATATGTTTTACGACTTATAACGGCTACGTCTAATTGCGCTCGCCGTGCGCACGTCTACAACGGCTACGTATAAATGCGCTCGCCGTGCGCACATGTATTGAACGGCCACATATGATTGCGCTCGCCGTGCGCACATGTATATAAAGGCTACGTATGATTACGCTCGCCGTGCGCACATGTATATAAAGGCTACGTATGAATGCGCTCGCCGTGCACACATATCTACAACGGCTACGTATGATTGCGCTCGCCGTGCGCACATGTATATAACGGCTACATATTACTGCGCTCGTCGTGCGCCATTTCTGGGCTTTAAAAAATTAATGAACGATAGGATCGACAGTTGTTAAATTGGGGATACAATTCAGGGACTCGACATTAAAAGGATACCTTAGACGTATCAGTGGTTTGAATCTTATAAATTGTAGGCCTTGTGTGATGTAGCGATATGACTCATGCATTACATATACATTTGCAATATAGTTTTTAATGCGCCTTTTGTTGTATGTAAGTACACAGGCTAACACACATCGCTCACATCAAAGTCAAATATTACTGCATAATTTTGCATCCAACATGAAACTGTGGTAAATTTACCAACTGAAAAGCCGAAGAACTCGAGTCCATTTTCAAATTCTGAAAAACCGCCACGGTTGTTTAGGGCCATCATGTAGCCTACAGCGAGTATATTTCACAGAAAGCAACGTGTTGCATACACATATATTTGTCGGCACATAACTATGTAGGCTTGTTGTTTAATAATTATTGAACTAACTAATATTATATAAAATATCGTATGCTCGAGACGCCCGGTACAAACTTAATTCCTCTGTCCTAGGAGAACGGTGCATATGCGCGGCGAGCCTAAACATATAGGTCTGGGGGTACCAAATAAGTTAAAACTCGAATTTTGTGCGAAATATGTGTGCAAGTAAATATGCTGTGAGCCATCACGGTGTTCATCACAGTCATCACGGTTTACAGGAAATCGGATATTTGATGATCATGAGCCGAGGGTCCGTCGACTGTCGGCCGCGGGTACGCGTACGATAGCCTGAAGATCGTGCCATGGTAAGTGTATGAAGGTACATGATGGGCGTATCGTACGTTGACAAAGGGCCGACCGTGAGCGTATCCTTCGGCCACAATGGGTTATAGGAGGATGAAATCGTTGTGTGTAATGCTGAACTTCGAGATTTCAGAAAGTGAAGCCAATAAATCAATCACATGTTCTGTTGGGCTTAATAAGAGTATAGTCAATATTGTTACATATCTCCTGGCTTTTTCTTGCTAATAGACATTATATGATGTATTCATGATACCTAGGACAGATAGAGCTTACTTTTTGGATGAGATATTACGGGGCGTCCGTATCGTACAACCCACCACCGAAAATGAAAGTCGCTGGTCATGATCACTGCGGTCATGTCGTACATTTTCCATTCGGTTTAATCATGTTAACTGACAAGCTGATCTAGCATTCATGTAACTTTGTGCACGATATAAATTAGGCGTGTCTGGCTGGCACTGCTCATTTTTGACATTTGGGGCTATGCCAAGTATTTTTAATTTGGTTTCATCGGGTTAAGTGATGAGCTGATCTAGCTTAGCTTTTTAGGGGTGGTTTATTAGGGGGTGTTCGGCTGGCACTGCCCACTACTGAAAATGTCTGACAGTGCCCATTCATGACACCGGTGGCTAAGTCAAACATTTTTGATATAGTTTCGTCTGTTTAACTCACCAGCTGATCTGGCTGAATTATTTGATATCGCTTATGTACGTCTAGCGGACACAGCCCATCACGAAAAAATGCCTGGCGGGGATCATAACACCTGGGTTCGTGCCAGACTGTTTCACTGGGTTCACATGCGAGCTGATGTAGCTTAATTTTGGACCCCTTTCTCTGGGCCCTACTGACCACACCCACCAGAATATACATGGTAGATTTGGCCATTCACAGGGATTACTGGCATATACTTAGAAAATGTTAAGCTTTCCACCTATGTTCAGCCCTTCTGGTTCACGGTCTATATAGGGTGGCTGCCAGCCGTGAGAATTATATGAATAACTGAATGATCCGTTCTGTCAGAGGTGCTGAAAGATGATCCCTTCTGTCAGAGGTGCTGAAAGATGATTCCTTCTGTCAGAGGTGCTGAAAAATGATTCCTTCTGTCAGAGGTGCTGAAAGATAATTCCTTCTGTCAGAGGTGCTGAAAAATGATTCCTTCTGTCAGAGGTGCTGAAAGATAATCCCTTCTGTCAGAGGTGCTGAAAGATGATTCCTTCTGTCAGAGGTGCTGAAAGATGATTCCTTCTGTCAGAGGTGCTGAAAGATTCCCTCTGTCAGAGGTGCTGAAAGATGATTCCTTCTGTCAGAGGTGCTGATAGATGATTCCTTCTGTCAGAGGTGCTGAAAGATGATCCCTTCGCGTGTTGACGGATTATTCCTTCTGTCATACGTGTTGACGCGTGATCCCTTGTGTGGACATACCATCCCTTCTGCCACATGTTTAGACGGGCAGTCCCTTCTGTCACACGTGTTAACGGGTGATCCCTTCTGCCACACGTGTTGAAGGGTGATCTCTAGCCTGAACGGATAGTCTCTCTGTCACATGTGTAGGTGGGCGATCAATTCTATCAAGTGCTGAAAGGTGATCCTTCTGAAACATGTGTTGACGGTTGATTCATTGTCACATTATGAAATACCACGGAAATGAATGACAGTGTTAGTTAGATAGCATGACATACCATGGATATTGGTGACAGTGTAAGTTAGATAGCATGACATACCATGGATATTGATGACAGTGTTGTGTTTGTTTGGAGTCTGACGTCGCTTTCAGCACGAGCCTCGCGTACCAGTGTATAGGCCTATTTATGGACAGCCTCAAGCACCAGTGTGCTACAGTGCAGAGCGTCACGTGCCAGTATGTACTTGTGGAGAGCCTCGCCTACCAGTATTTACTTGTGGATAGCTTCACCTACCAGTATGTAGTTTTTGGAGAGCCTCACCTACCAGTATGCACTTGTGGAGCGCCTCATCCACCAGTATGTACTTGTGGAGAGCCTCACCTACCAGTATGTACTTGTGGAGAGCCTCACGTTAAAGTATATATTTGTTGGAAGCCTCACCTACCAGTATGTACTTGTGGAGAGCCTCACGTTAAAGTATATATTTGTTGGGAGCCTCACGTAGCAGTGTGTATTTATGGAGACTCTCACGTACCAGTGTGCACTTATGGAGAGTGAGTGAGTGAGTGCTTGGGGTTTAACGTCATACTCAACAATTTTTCAGTCATATGACAACGAAGGAATCCTTAGGGTGTATGTCATGTGCCTCCTTGTTGCAGGACAGATTTCCACCGCTCTTTTATCTAGTGCTGCTTCACTGAGACGACTTACCGAAGGCAAGTAAGCCGCCCCACCCGAGCCATTACACTGATACGGGTCAGCCAGTTGTTGCACTATCCCCTTCATGCTGAACGACAAGCGAGGAAGCTACAACTTCCTCTTTCGAAGTCTTAGGGGTGACTCGACCCACGATTGGATCTACCGCTCCCGCAGCGGGGGCTCTACTAACCGTGCTATCCGGGCCGGAACTTATGGAGAGCCTCGTGCATGTCTTACGCCTAATGTTAAATAATCCAGCATGTTGTTTTTACAGATCACGGTCGTTGTACCCAAAAGGTTTTCCACCTGAACATGTTGAGGAAAAAAAATGACAGTTGTGAGACGGTCAGCCTGTTAGGGGATGCATCACTATCCGACCAGTGGGAAATTTATACACAGCCCATACGCGTGAGTTGTGAGTGTGAGATTGACAAGCTCTCCATGTTCGCTGGTTACATACCTGCCAATACTTCATCGCCCTGAAAGAGACAAATAGTGCAGTACGTCTTGTATTTGGTGGATATGGTGAGGAAACCCGCGAGAAAACTGTTCAGATTTAGAGACAAGACTCCGTGGTCACCGTTCGTGTCAACTCGAGGGCATATGTGTGATAGGAGACATTCCCCTACCTGTGAAGACGTTTGATAGGAGACATTCCACTACCTGTGAGGACATGTGCGAGACATTCCTCTACCCGTGAAGACGTGTGAATGCAAACATTCCTCCACCTTAGGACCTGTGTGACAGGAAACATTTCTCTACCTGTGAGGACATGTGTGTGATAGCAGGCATTCCCCTACCTGTGAAGACGTTTTATAGCCGACATTGCACTACCTGTGAGGACATGTGTGAGACATTCCTCTACCCGTGAAGACGTGTGAATGCAGACATTCCTCTACCCGTGAAGACGTGTGAATGCAAACATTCCTCCACCTTAGGACCTGTGTGACAGGAAACATTTCTCTACCTGTGAGGACATGTGTGTGATAGAAGACATTCCACTACCTGTGAAGACGTTTGATAGCAGACATTGCACTACCTGTGAGGACATGTGTGAGACATTCCTCTACCCGTGAAGAAGTGTGAATGCAGACATTCCTCCACCTTAGGACCTGTGTGACAGGAAACATTTCTCTACCTGTGAGGACATGTGTGAGACATTCCTCTACCCGTGAAGACGTGTGAATGCAGACATTCCTCTACCCGTGAAGACGTGTGAATGCAAACATTCCTCCACCTTAGGACCTGTGTGACAGGAAACATTTCTCTACCTGTGAGGACATGTGTGTGATAGCAGACATTGCACTACCTGTGAAGACGTTTGATAGCAGACATTGCACTACCTATGAGGACATGTGTGATAGCACACATTGCACTACCTGTGAAGACGTGTGTGAGACATTCCTCTACCCGTGAAGACGTGTGAATGCAGACATTCCTCTACCCGTGAAGACGTGTGAATGCAAACATTCCTCCACCTTAGGACCTGTGTGACAGGAAACATTTCTCTACCTGTGAGGACATGTGTGTGATAGCAGACATTCCACTACCTGTGATGACGTTTGATAGCAGACATTGCACTACCTGTGAGGACATGTGTGATAGCACACATTGCACTATCTGTGAGGACATGTGTGAGACATTCCTCTACCCGTGAAGAAGTGTGAATGCAGACATTCCTCCACCTTAGGACCTGTGTGACAGGAAACATTTCTCTACCTGTGAGGACATGTATGTGATAGCAGACATTCCACTACCTGTGAAGACGTGTGTTATAGGAGACACTCGTCTGCCTGTGAGGACATATGTGTGATAGGAGACATTCCCCTACCTCTGAGGACGTGTTATAGGAGACATGCCCCTACCTGTGAGGGCGTGTTTTATAGCAGACAATCGTCTACCTGTGAGAATATATGTGACAGCAGACATCCCTCTACCTGTGAGGACGTGTGATTGGAGACATTCCTCTGCCTGTGAGGACGTGTTATTGGAGACACTCTACCTGTGAAGACACGTGTGATAGGAGACATTCCCCTACCTGTGAGGACACGTGTAAGGAGACATTCCCCTACCTGTGAGGACGTGTGATTGGACACATTACCCTACCTGTGAGGATACGTGACAGGATACATTCCTCTACGTCTGAAGATATTTGTGATTAGAGACATTCCCCTTTCTGAGAGGACATGTGTGATAGGAGACATTCCCCTACATGTGATGTGTAAAATGTTTTGTGACGTGTACGTCTTTAGCAGACATTTCTCTACCTGTGAGGACATGTGATAGCAGACATTCCTCTACCTGTGAGAACATGTGATAGCAGACATTCCTCTACCTGTATGGACATGTGTGATAGCAGACATTCCACTACCTGTGAGCATGTGTGATTGGAGACATTCCTCTACCTGTGACGACGTGTGATAGCAGACATTCCCCTACCTGTGAGGACATGTGTGATAGCAGACATTTCTCTGCCTGTAAGGACGTGTGATAGCAGACATTCCTCTACCGGTGAGGACGTGTGATAGCAGACATTCCTCTACCTGTGAGGACATGTGATAGCACACATTTCACTACCTGTGAGGACATGTGTGAGACATTCCCCTACCTACGAGGACATGTGTAATAGCAGACATTCCTCTACCTGTGAAGACGTGTAATAAGAGGCATTTCTCTACGTGTGAGGACATGTGTCTGACAAGACAATCCTCTACCCGAGGACCTGTGTGTGATAGGAGACATTCTTGTACCTGTGAGGACGTGTGCTTGGAGACATTCCTTTACTTGTGAGAACATGTGTGATAGGAGACATTCCACTACCTGAGAACCCGTGATAGGTGACATTCCCCCGTCTGTGAGGACGTGTGTGTTAGGAGACACTCCCCTACGTGTGGTGTGTAAGATGTTTTGTGACGTGTACGTCTTTAGTGAGATCTAGCATCTTCTGCAAATGTACCGTGTTTTATGATATCTAACATCTTCTGCAAATGTACCGTGATTTGTGATGTCGTAACATCTTCTGCAATATACTAGGTTTTGTGATCTGTACTGTCATGTGTTACGTATCCTTTAATGTGTCATGTATTCGGTGATGTGTCATGTAATCACTGATGTGTTATGTCTTTTACGATGTATATCGCCATCTGAGATATATCGATGTTTTGTGGTGTGTACCGTCTTCTGTGTGGTGAAGCGTGCTCTGGATGTTTACCATGTGTAACGTGTTTTGCTATGTGTATCATCGTCTGGTGTATGTAAAATCTTTTGCAATGTTTACCGTCTTTTGTTATATATACCCACTTCTGTTTCATGTAACGTCGTCTGAGGTATGTACCGTCTGCTGTGGTGTACTGTCTCCTGTGGTATCTACAGTCTGCTGTGATGTGTACGGTTAGCTGTGATGTGTACGGTCAGCTCTGATGTGTACTGTCTCCTGTGGTATGTACAGTCTGCTGTGATGTGTACCGTGGTCTGTGTCATGTAACGTCTAATGTGATGTGTACCGTCGTCTGTGGTATATACCGTCTGCTGCGATATGTACAATCCTACTATGCGATGTGTAGCGTCCGCTGTGATGTGTAACGCCTTCTGTGATGTGTAGCATCAGCTGCGATGTGTACCGTTCTCTGTAATGTGTATCATCTACTGTGATGTGTATCGTCATCTGCGATGTGTACCGTCTGCTGTGATGTGTACCCTCTGCTGTGATGTGCCATCTACTGTGATGTGTAACGTCATCTCTGTTGTGTAACGTCATGTGATGTATAACACTGTCACGGTGTGTAACGTCACGTGATGTGTAATATTGTGGAGTGTAACGTCATCTCGGATGTGTAACGTCTTCTGTGATGTTGTTTGTGATGTATAACATCATGTGGTGTGTAGCATCATCTGTGTAATTTCTACAGAAACTCTTGCCTAAAACTGAGGACTGACCGTTTTAATAAAATGGCTTAAAGTAAAGACAACGTTTAATCCACTGTATTATAGGATTGCATATACATGTATAGTGTCTTCCTTGAAACATGCATGTAATTCGTCTTTTATTTGGAAAATTATTCCCATACGTTCCAACTGCTATATTTCATATATTTGTCAAATGATGGATATAATTATGATTTAAAACTTATTAAACTTTGACAGCCATATTTACATGTGAAGTTCTGTAAAATTTGCGAGAAATCCTATTACATCTAACCTTTGGCCTCTTCCTTGTACGTAAACCTTTATATCATAGTACAAGTACATATATTAAAATCATTACACTTTCATCAAATAGCTCGTACGTGAGGTCCGCCAGCAACCTGCAGGTGGTCGTGGGTTAATTATCCAAGCCTCTACCGGTTTCCTCCCACCATAATGTTGGCCACCGTCGTATAAGTGAAATATTCTTGAGTATGGCGTAAAATGCCAGTCAAATAAATAATAAACTAAATAGCTAAATAATCGAACAGCTCTATCTGATTTGCAACAGGAAGTAAAAACTTCACAGAATTCCTAACAGTATTACTAAAAAACACTGTGCACCTATGTACTCTTACAGATTAGACTTAGCAAAGTGCTGGTTCCTTGAGGCCAACTATAAGACACAAGTGTTCATTCCCTCAGGGGAGGTCACCGTATGTACACGAGGGTGACAGAAAAACAGAAATGATCAGCCACACGGGTGAGGTCATGGCCTATACCTGAACGTTAACTAAAATACAGAAGTGCTAAGCCACAAAGGTGAGCTTCCAACATCTCTATGCGCCTCATGTACTTCAGGACGAAGTACAGTCGTTGGTATACAACGTCAAGGGCAGGGAGTCAATCAGCATTGCTGGGAGGCAGCCAGCATCTGCACAGTGGAAGGAACAGGGCAGTTGGCATTAGGCAGCTGATTAGCGGGTGTTATGTGATCAGGTAGCGGTGTCAATGATAATGGGGATAGTTGGGTTAGTTGAAGACAACCATATCAAAAAAGAGTATTAGACGTTAGCAGATTGAGAAATGAGTGAGAAGGATCGGAGTTACTAGAATTCTTGCCGATTAAAGATGCAGGAGTAGGAGTTACAGAGACGGGGCAAAGGCAAACACAGGAACAGGAGCAAAGGCAGAGGAAGAGGCAGAGGCTGGAACTGGAGCAGAGGCAGAGGCAGGAACTGGAGCAGCAGCACAGGTAGAAACAGAAGCAGCGGCACAGGTAGGAACAGGAGCAGAGGCAGGAACTGGAGCGATGGCACGATGAATGGCAGGAAAAGAAGGAGTTAGAGACCCAGGGTGGCCAGATATAGTTGGAACAGTAACCGGCCAGAAGCGAGAGGGTTGTTAGAGGAAAGAGGTAGGTGAAACCCCTGTCTCAACATTCCGTCTGATCTTCCTCCTGCATTGACGGCAGTTGGATACCTGGCTTCTTATGTGCATGCGAAATGAAGTTGATGCCCTGGTTAAAACAGGAGAAAAGGGTCACTTATACGGTTCACCTCGCTATGTAACAGGCTACAATAAACGGTGCCTTTGCCACTTTGTTATGAAGTATTAAGTTTTAAAGAGGTAGGATAAAGCAAATCTCGTTTATTACCTTTTGCATCCTACCTTTTCAGGGTTTTCGTACCGCTTCCGTTGAAGGGGATGCTTCTGTAGTAAGCGTTTTTCTGAAATGAAATTAAAGTAAACGAATATATAGGTTACTACACACCTATAAGCATGTATGTAAATCTATCAGATTTGGAAAGTGATGTGATTATTGTTTACCACGCTCTAAAGTAAATTTCACATGCACTATAGGTGTTGGAGGAAGAAGTTGTTGTAAGTCATGGTTTACGGCATTAAAATTCACCAAAACTTACGGGAGTTAGCTTCTTTCTTCGCAAGCTAGGCTGTGTACTTCCTCTCAACTATTGTCAATAGAGTAGGGTCATCTAAACAAGACAAAATCATATTATTTAACATTGGAATTTTATAACCTTCCATGCAATTTTTTTATTGGAGTCAACATTAAACATTTGAAAGTTTGCCATGGCAATACAATATTTGATGGAACTTCACGCAATGCAAATATACGTTTGCTTTTATGAAAGACGTAAGAATCTGGTGTCTTACCTTATAGACCCAAGATCTTGGATTTGTGGCGTTGTCCACTCCATGGAGCAAGTCCTTCGAAATTGACTGTCAATGGCGTTGCAGACTTCAGGTATTTAGGCCTACTTTTGAGTTGTAACGTTTTCCCATCGCAGGTAAACTTACTGAATGCGTACTTGGGAACTGTAACACCAAACTCGTGAACACAATTGTCACAGCTTAGAATTACTGATGTATAAACAATCTCAAAAGGTAGCAGAAATGCTACAGGACACATTCCCCGGAACTGTGCTGACCTGGATTGAAGTTCTAATAGGGTCTTTGCAAGTTCTCGGGAGTTCCGTGTGGGGGCGCTCTCGCATATACCGGAAGTTTGGGTTAGTAAATGCTCCATTCTCCAACGTCCACGAGGGATGGCCGTGTACAACCAGGGTTCTAACCACAACTTCTCGTATATGTGCGAGTGTCCTCATGTGGAACTCCTGAGAACTCGTATCTCTCATAGACCCTATTCACAGGCACTTGGAACCCACCAAGAGAACAGACTCATGGCACAGATTTCAGTTTGAATTAAAGGAGAAGAAAACTTAAAAACATGTTTTCTATCTGATGGTGCCTGCTGCTTAATTTTACCATTTTTTAAAGCCTGAAAACGGCAATACTGGCATAAATCGCCGAGTCCATCAAGTCCTCGATCTTTAACACCCTGTAATTTATGCTGGGGGTGTGTTGCCTCTCAGCCAATGAGAGTCGTTAAAACTGCCGGCTTGTTCGAGTAAACTCGGAACCTACGTCCAACATTCCGGTTTCCCGATCGTCAAGCCGAAAACAAACTGTATTGTTCGCTACCTTCAGGGAAGAATTCTACCGGAAATGTACGAACTGCACTTCGGCGGTTTCCGACGGCAATTCCAATCCTAACACAGAAGGCTTCAGGACTAGTTCAAACTGAAGTGGCCCACAGCGGATTTTGGCGCTGAGTTTATTTATAATTTATCAACTTGAGGTACATATTAGAATTCTTTTTATGGCATGCACCCACGAGGGAAAGCATTCTCTTTTCAATGATATTTGATTGGTATTAAAATTTTCTTCTCCTTTAATGCTGCCTGTCACTAAATATGACTAATAGCAAGGCATGAGACAAATGGAAGGACTATGTACTGATTGATTTCAGACCAACCTATATCATGGTGGCTGCCACTTCATTGGTGAATCAAAACTTAATTAAAAATAAATTACCTCGTACATATAGATCATGTGATTGCTGCTAAGATGAAGGATTACCTGGAAAGAGTTGGATTGGAACTCTCTACCCCAGGTCCCATGCTTAAGAAAGGATCCAATCACTCTATTCGTGGTAATTACCAACCTTTTTCATATAAAGAGTTCCGAAGTTATTTTGAAAACATTTACTGTAAACGCATGAATGAGGGTGTTTCCCAACACTAACATTGATTTTCAACCTTTATCAATTACAATGTTTGAACTAGCAGTACATGATTAGATGATCTTCACGGTTTTTGCCTACTTTCCTTATTGGTCTGCCAGTCTTGGTTATTAAAAAATATGACAAGTACCATAATACAGATTGCTTTACATGATGTTAGGTCAGTCTAAAGTTTACTTTGCACAAATTTTTAATCAGTTATCTTGACATATAAATATATGTGACATTTAATCTTATGCGACATTTATACACATAAATTAAATATCTATAATTTTCTATTTACAATGGGCTTCATCAAAACTTTGAAGAACATTCTCAACATTATGTTTTCTTGGACACTATATACCATAAATTTACAGAAATATTTGTTGGAAAATCATAAAAGGAACCCCGAAAATATATAGCCAAAGCCTTTCCAGAGTGAAGCCTCCCCAAACCAGGAACAAAGGAAACTGGAAAAGTTACTGTAAAGTTTACCATGGTTGATCAACCCCCACATCTGTGTCACTGGAACATCTCAGTGACTTAATTCCATCAAACTTCAAACTGTGTCTTGAAGAAATCTATCGATAGTGTCATATTAAGAATGGATACAAATTTACTCAGCAACAGAAACAAATTAATAATGAAATGTGAAATTAAAGCAGATAGTAAAATGGACATAAAAGTAAGAAACAGAGGGTCAAGTGAATTTCCAGAAAGTGTAAGACTGGAGAAAATATATTTACAAGATGTGTTTAAAATTTTTACCTGCCTAAAATTTTCCCAGGGGGTGGAAAAATGTTGCTGGTGTAAATAATATGGAAAAGGCATTGTATGAAGTTAAAGCTTCAGGTCAAAAACAAATGCTCTCTTCTGAATGTGTAGCAATTTTACCTGTGACGAACAGACAATCAACAGATGTTTATTCTGCTTATAAAAACTACCAGCAAATTCGAATTCAAATGTCCCGAACACTACTGTCGAGGAAAACACTGATTCTGAGCGAGTTGCCTGCTGTACAACCATCATCAACATGTCATCATGCTAGGCCACATCAACTGGGGCAACTCTTGCAATCTATTGCACCACTCTTAAGAGGGGAAGAGATTCAAATGATGATTAGTCCGATTATGCCACAATAAGACAAGAAGCCCAAGAGCTTTTGAACAGCTGTGGCTTAATGGTATGATGGTTCTATCAGGAACGTAAACACTTTCTCGGTATAAAAACTCGGTTAATCAAAACCCAGGAGTAAACCCAGAAGTGTTTAAATGGATGTATATGGATGCCATAGTTAAAAAAAAATGGTTTCTATGGAGGACTTGTCCTGGATGAGATATTCATGCAGAAGGATATTCAAATTGGGAGAAAGAAGAATGGGTCCCAACTTGTGGGTCTGATTGATCTCGGTGTGGAAGCCAACTCTTGCTTGTTAGAAAACCAAGCTAATGTAGCTGCACACCATGTCCTACAGTTTGTGCTCCCCGGTTTGAGGAGTCGCCGCCGTATCTCTACTGCCCGATTTCCCACCGAGCAAGCCACTGCAGGACAGTTATATCCCATGTTTTGGAAAATTGTGGAAGCACTTTAAAAATTTCACTTCTATGGATGCATCTTCAAACAACAGATGTCTGATCAAATTACATTGGCTATGGCAAAGAAATGGCTACTTACAATATTTTGTCTTCTCTGCCACTAATATTTATTTCCGACCCATCACATTCGAAGATTCGAAACAATGTTTTGAAGAGTGGTACAGATACACGGCTGCTTAAAACTGATGATGATGAAGTAACATGGAAGTTTGGGATTGCTTGCTATGAATGTTATGAACAACATGGGTTACCCATTCATAGAAAACTGACTAATGAGCACCCATGCTCATTCAGCAAATTCAGCAGAGAAAATGAGGAACCAGCTCACAGAGGTGGTCTGATGAAATTCTACATAGAATGTCATGATTTTGCTGGGTTGTTTTTTGGAGCAATCTCCTTAGTGAAAAGGAGAAGGATAATAATTTATACATTTCATGACAGGAGACCAATCAGCAGGGCTGATCAGAGAATGGCAGGTCTGCTTAGTTTGAACGCCTTGTTCAACACCACCAGTGCTTAAGTTCCTGAAACAAATGTTAAGTCTTTGGAAACTCAACAAGTCTCATCCATACAGTATCTATTGACTAGTTTTGTGAAGCAGATCTCAGTAATCTCACAGTCACTGAACAGTTCTATTGTTGCAAAGCTCATCAATAGTGATAATATTTAAAAAATATTTTTCACAGCAGAGGGGCATCCACGATGTAACTGAGACGCACCACACTGTACAGGCAATATTCTACAGCCACACACAGTGTAGGCCTAATCCTGAGGCAGTTGACCATTGTTAAGCGGTCAAATGCAGTGAGGAGAAAGTCTGCAGAATCGGTGTACCTCTTCTCTAGACACTTCCTCCCACTTAGCATCATCTGCAACACCTGCACATGAAAGCTGCCACCAGTCATTGCATTTGCTGCAGCAGATTCACTCTCTATTTCTCCTTGACCACAACATTGGCACACTGGAGAGCTTGGCCGTGGATTTTGTTCTTGTAAGTACTCCCTTCCTGTGTTCCATTTGCCATCAGGAGGCTCGACCTGTACTGTGACAACTTTTTTGCCATTGTACAGAGTTAACCTTTTCTCTTCAAGTCTCAAACAGTCGTAAATGTGACATCTGAAATGTTGGTCAGGCCACCCGATAAATTTTCTCTTCTCAAAGTCTCCATTATGCTTGCAGGGAAGGCAGACTGCTGCAGAATATCACTTTGAGTAACAGTAAGAGACTCTAATTATCTTACTTTAACGTAGTTATTTTATCTGGAATAATACCTGCTCTAGCAATTTAGTTTTTAATAACTTTTTTTATGTGGAACATTGTTTTTGGAACAAATCTCCCTCCACAGTGGGCATAGTGTTTGAAAATGTATTTATTATGTGAATTTGTGCAGTTGTCATGAATTGTTTTTGGTTATACAAAATTTAGAAGTCAGAACAGGTTAGTTGATTATGAGGACCACTGGCTTGACATCGACTTATGCTTGGGAAAGTTTAATGCGCGTGTGAAGATGCCGTAGATGTTCCTTATTGCAGATCTGACACATTAGAAGCAGTTTCTGTCTGTAATTCACCCGGTACTTTTTATTGCCCGAATTAAGAGTTACATTCCGGAACTAGTGCTCCATTCTGCTATTCATGAAGACCTGTAGAGTCTGAACAGCTGTCTTCAGTTTATGGCAATGTCACCATGCAAAGTATTGCACCTGTAGGTGAGTGACACTAAAACGGCACATGTTGGTGATATTTTCTTTTACAATCCGATTATGGCTATTAATATGTGTAGTTATGTCTGTTATTGAATATTACAGCGAATCTGTCAGGTACATGGGATACAATACAGGTCATTCCATGTCACTTTAGCCAGCTGTTGTACTGACTCTCTTCGATTATTTTGAGAAAATTCTTCAACATACCTTACCATATACAAGGAATGTTTGTCAAGTTATAGCTCCAAATTCTCAGTGATTTTTGAGATATGGCCCTTTGGAAACACCATGTACTGTTCCTTACATTTTGAAAATGTACATTTTCAAAATGAACACTTGTCAGCAATAATGTTACTATAATGTGAGTCAGTTAAATTAATCACAGTATTAAAGTGTATTTTTTCACGAAAAATGTCATGAAGATTGTATGCATGTAACACATAAATGTACTGGTTCACATGAAACATTTTGCTACACATTAAGCCAAACATAATTTACACAGGAGTTGTTATCCTTTAAGACCAGCACGAGTCCATACTATACTTCGAAACAGTTTCCCAGATATTTTAAAAAACATATGTACATTTTCAATGTATAATGCACATAAATGATCATAAAATGTATGTCAGGTGGTTACCTTTCAAAAATTCAATCTCAATAGGCGTTGAGAACAACTCTGGAAGAAAATTCCAGAGTTGGCTAAGAGATGTATCTTGATGTGAGAAAAATTTCAAAGAACTGTCTAACTGTCAACATGGTGAATAATACTGGTAACAACTGTAAGCATACTCACCATAAGGTGGTGCTATGGCTACGTTTCTTGCAACTTTTTCACCAATTTTCAAATTCGGACATTCCTTTGATGCCTGGGGCTTCTGATGGAGATTTTCATTAAAATGAAATACAGCGAGGGCTTGACTGCAACATAAAAACAAAATTGAGAGAAATTTGTTTCTTTGGCAGTCACACCCCCATAAGCCACATATTCAGGGGTTTTTTTCACATGAAAACCTATATATTCTATTTGCTACATATCAAGTACATGTAAATTCTTATGGTCAACCTGGCAATTCCAATATTAAAAGGTAAGCAGTTGCTTGAGTACTCTCCCTTTGTGGGTTGTTAGGGAAAACAAGACATGATAACTAGCCTGACGTCATTTCATAGGAAAAGGGTAGAAAAAAAGGTAGGTGTCATAAGTTACAATATTCCACTGACTTGTAATGTTCATTTACCTACAATGATCCCATAGATGAAAAATCACCGGATAACTTGCCAACATCATTTAAGCAGAGAATGACAAATGAATGATTCACAATTCAGAGAAACCTTAAACCTATTGTGAAGGGTTATTCCCCTTGACTTGAAATGCTCAGAGTAACTGTTGGTACCTTCACTATGTTAATGTCACAAAAAGTGTAAGTAGTACTCACAAATGTAGATTATTTTTCCTATTGCAATGCCTTAGTAAAAAGAATGTCTAGTTATGTTCTCCTGAAATATGAAGATAAAAGTTACAGATTTAGTCAGGATTGTTTGATGCAGTGCCTCATAAAAAGTTTTTGACACCCATCAATTTTAATCCATCTTTGTGGCTCCAGGTCTACATGTCAACATTTTGTGAACAGCTTATTGGGATGACCTGAATGCTTGTCAGCCATATGTCTCAGAAGTAATTGCCACTTTGCTATTACCAGCTGCCCAAGTCCTCATCTGGTAGATGCTGCGGACCAATACATGTGGTTTCTCAGGGCCTTGCACTGGTCCTTCAGCTGTAAACATCCTGCCTCTCCACTAGCCTTCAAAAGTCTCTTTGAAAATAGATTGCTCACATGCTACAAATCGAAGTAGTTTTTTACAGACACACCCTTTAGCCTCTTGCAAACACAAAGATGCCTTTCTGATATAGGTTTTAATTTTCCAGCCTCCGATAGAAAGGAGAAGCATCCTTTTGCACCATCAATGTCCTTGGCACTGCTATTTCCAAACTCACTGGACTGAAACAAAAAGGAATATAATTTTTATCAAGGGTTGTGTTTAACAAATTGTGTTCTGTCTTATAAATTCAAATTGAAATATTTACATTTTTTAATTTATATAATGGTGACATGTCAGGATTTCCTTTACTGACAAAAAGTGATATCTCACTGGCTCAGTTAGATACCTCACTGGCCCAGTTAGATATCTCACTGGCTCAGTTAGATATCACTTTTGTTATTACACACCCAGATGCCATGACATCAAAAAAGAAACATTAAGTTTTATGAAACTGACACTCCAAGCTGAGCCGAATGATGGCATCATACAAGCTTAGTCAAGTTTTCCATTTCTATGTCAGGCAAACAAGGCATGTACGACATCACAGTGTGTGAATGGCTATGGCTAAAACATTGATTAAACTTTTTCAAATGCACAAAATCATGACATTTTCCACATATAAATAATAAATAGGATGCTGCGTAGTGAATGCTTAACATCAGATACTTTTTTCGTCAATAGGTGAAACAACAAAAAAAAAAATCTCTCCTGAAGAAGCTTGCAGTGAACCAGTTTTGAAATGGAACAGCAAACATAGCATAGATACCATATTTAGCATCATGCCCCAGCATGTCAAATCTTCGATAGCCACACCATACAATGTCTTTAACATTCTTCAGCCGGCCCAGTAACTTTGATTGGTTCATGTAGGTTTGACAGTGGTGAAAAACAGCAGTGAAGAGAAACTGGTGTTGATGAAGGAAGTATGTGTGTGCTGAGAAGTCCCAGGTGACGAAACAACAGCAATGCCTTGCTGATATTCACTCCAGGCATATGTAAGGCAAAGCTAAACAAAATGTTTCCTGCAGGATATCTCCCAAAGACATAAAGCTGGCTATGCCACTGGTATGATTTGGGGCCACATTTTTTGCAAACCTGAGAGACAATAGCCCCTATTCCATTTTTCTTCGTGTCCACTTCAGGGTTGTTACATTTGCATTATAAGCAGAAAATGCCAAACAGCTGCATAAACATTGTATAAAATACAATTTAGGTTCATTCCACTGGTCTGTGCTTGGGTCAATACTGCAAATGAAATATAAATAATTCATTTTCTACGTTGTATTAAAGATCATACAGTACACATTCTTGCAGCAGGCATTATGGACAGATGTGAAAAGCCTTTCAAAACAACTTAAAAATAATATACATTTATTTACCTCATGCCTTTCAGAATTTCCCCAGTGTTTCGGTTACAAAACTACCTTAAGATTGAGATCAAAACAAATAATCATGTTTGGTAAGCCTCAAAGAATTGGGGCCAAGTAGCTCATTAGTACTGCAAACATTGGACAACACTGTGTTTTAACATGAAAGGTCCTACAATATGGTTCTACATCAGGACTGCTTTACCTGCGGGATCTTCCACATTGAGAAACTAACATACTGGGCAAAACTTTCTACCTCTGACTTTTCAGCAGACATCTGTTTCTGAATTCTCTTTCCATTCTTGATCACCTATAAGTACTTCCTCTACTGTACATGAATCATAGAAACTGTCCTCCTCATCGTCCTCATCTCCGACTTCCTTTGCCACGTCCACATAGATGTAACTTGTTGTATTGCCCATGCCTTCTGAAATCTTGTTCCCACCATCCTCATTGCTACTGCTATCACCCTGCCACAAGAGTAACAGGATACAAATAACCTCTGTATTTTACCAAACAACCCTTCATTTTGTATGATTACAATTGCTATTTGTGAGATTATTATCGTACAAGTACATTTGCTTGGTATCCAGGTGTGGAAATATATCCTGATCCTTAGCCGGATGTTTTAGAGAATTGATCTGTGTTCCATGTCAAAGTATAACGGCTGACATAAAATATTTCAGACCATTGGCCATTTCTTGGAGGATATGACCTCTAACTAAAATAATGCTTATTTCCATCCCGGGGATTTTATATTGATGTGTATTTAACATTAATGATTTCTCATGTACCCTCTATAACCACCTCACTTCAACATGAATTTTCTAATTTATTACACGCATTGCAAACAATGTTCCAAAACACATTGCAATTTGCCTGTTGGTACCAGCTCAACTTCTTCGCCTTCATCTGGTAGCCACGTCAGTCATCACACCAGAATTCTGCAGTCACTGTGAGCACTGGAGATATATCTCCGGACAAATTATTCTCACAATAGGTACATACATTTTTATTTCTCCTTTGTCAACACTGTTTAAAAGCATGGGCACAATGTTAAATACAACTACATCATGTACAAAACCATGTACGGAAACTAGAAATTAGATTGTACATATTCTGTGGCTTCTTGTGGCCCTTAATTTATTTGAAACATTCTTGTTTCTTTTTATAGTTGTCAATAAGTTTATTTGCTAACCAAAATGTGCACAAATTTACAGTGAGCACACGATATCTACTATTTCAGTGCAACACCTGACAATGAATTAAAATGTGTCTAAGCCTATGGTAAGTACAATTTGCAGTGTGTGGATCCTTTTTGGCTGCAATCGTTTCAACAACAAAAAAGTCTCCATTTTGGTTGGCAGAGACTGGCAAAGCAAAATTAAAAGCCACAGTGCCTCTTATAAGTCAAAAAAAGCATGAACTAATATATCAATGTAACAAAACGCACTTCTGATACATCTTACATAAACTGGACCCACTGCAATGCTATCAAGTCAACTGACCCTGAATTCGAGCAGAACGCTGCTATTTTGAACGGCCACTGACTACAAAAATAAAACACCAACAAACTGTCTCAATAACCTTGAACTTCTAGGCTAATATCGCACAGTCACATCAAAAGGACTGATATCGCTAACATAATCATATATTCAGCCTTCGCGGCTCTGCGAGAAATACGGTGATAAATTAAGGTTTGGCTTACCCGTCTACGGTCACGGCTGGGAAAAATCGCTGCGTTGTCCTCTCTGAAAGTATTGTCCATCCCGTCCACAGCTGAAACTGCTCCTCATTGCCGCATGCGCTTCAGACCAACTTTGTCTGACATAGGGGCCTACCTATGTATCTCAAAACACGTATCTTAGAAGCGATCAGAATAATTAAGTGTGGAGAATTTGGCCAGCAGAAAGTTTGGCCTATGTCTGCACACAAATGTTCGGTGTTTTCATATTTTCGGTGTGAAAGTTAAAATATTTACAGTGCAAAACACTTAGGCCTACAACTAAAGAAAATTTTTGCTTTAAAGTCCCTTCAGGAATAGAAGGGTCGTGCTCATATGGAATATTAAGGCAAATAATTTCGTTTCATAAGCACTTTTTCATAAAAGGGATAAATTAAACAAAAGCGTTAATCAAAGTGTGAAGTTTAGGAATTATTATCTGAAAAAAAAGTATTGAATATATTACCCTTGTGAGGCCATATTCTGAAAGCCTGGGCAGAAAAACAACAGCTAGTCACTGGATTTCCGACCAAAATTCCCCTTTAATAGGAAATTACAGTCATATGCTTCCAGAACGAATAAGCATTTCAAGACTGTCGAAAATAAACAGTGTATGGTGTGTCCAAACGGCCATATCTCAAAAACCACTTAGAATTTGGAGTTATAACTTGGCAAACCGCCTTCATACGTGCTAATTAAGGTATGTTCAAGAAGTTTTTTAAAAAATCCAAGGGACCGTTGTTGTTGGGGGGGTCACCGGAAATTTTGGGGGGGGGGCTGATTCAATTGGCACGGAATGAACCATGTTATGGTGTTAGCATACCAATTAAACATTTGGGATGTGGGATTGATAGGGAGATTTCTGTCGGATTTCTATATTGGTCTGGATTTAGTCGAGGTCATACACAGGTACATGTAAGTATTACCACCGATCGATGTTAGTGCGTGGTTAGGTGCAGGTAGAGGTATAGGCCGATCAAGGTACAGAAATATATCTTCAAATTAAACTGCTGGATGCAGCTGCAGGCTTGAAATACTGTCGCTTTTTTGACTTGTAACTTGTACTAAATTGTAAGCAGTGATATTCTACAACTTTTGTGAATAGTGGCATATCTTACTTACTTGCTTTCTGCCTAGAATGAACATTTACCCCATAGCTCTAGTCCATCTAGATGGACTTAGTGTGCTTTTTTAAAATTCTAACTGTAATCGTAACACTGAGTCCATCAACGCCTTCCCAAAAACTTGACGCGGATTTCAAACTCCCATCTCTTTCCTACTCATGACAGTCTAACTCACTTCCTCTGCTCATTTAGGTGTAATTTATGGCGGAATCTCTAACCCTATCCTCTTAATTTACTATCCTCAGACCAGCTCATGCTGGCTTCCTCGCCAGTTGTCAGTGGGAAGGTCTGACGGTAACATGCTGATGGTCGTGGGTTTCCCATGGTCTCTGCCCGGTTTCCTCTCACCATAATGTTGGTCGCCGTCTTATGAGTGAAATATTCTTAAGTACGGCGTAAAACACCAATCAAATAACTAAATCAAAACATCTTCATCTGTGAATCTAATTAACTCGCTGCGTGGTGGTCACATTGACTGCTAGAATTTCGGCGGTATCAAGTGCCTCGCCGTCGACAGCAATTTTGAAGCGTCATGTGACGTACTTCTGGGTTTGAAATGCATCTCAGTTTTAGTATTGAAATCCTGGTGAAAACTGTTTTATTTCGATGTCGTCTGCAAGAACAACTTCATTCTTCTTAATTCAATCCAAAAAGGCATAAAAGGAACATATATTTTATAGTGCAGGTAAATTTGGGTGTGTAAGCGCGGACCTCATTGAGATCATCTGCACAGAGTGCGCAGATGTGCGGCGATTTGTTTGAGATGTGATGATGGACTCAGCACCATGGCTTGACCGCAAATTGTTGGACTCAATCAGATCGTATCTTACAAACCTGGCCGTTTCGTCCAATCACAGCAGTTCTTACTCAGGCACTCGGGTCGATCATTGGCACATGTAACTTCAGTTCAATGGAAGGTGTTGCTACATCAGCTGATGTAAGCTCACTTATTTTTACTATTTTTTAGGTAAAATTTTATACGCATCATAATTAATCCAAACAGTGCTCGCCAATCTATGAATTACGCTTGCCATTCTGTGCCATTTGAGTTCATCAGTGTACAATGTAGGCTAATTACAACAGCGCAAACTGTCAAAGTTGTTGTTGTGCTCTTTATTTTAGCAATGTTAGTGCATGACGTACTCATCCTCAGTATTTAATAAGTCCAACTTAGTAGTTGCAAACGTAAAGTTGGTGGTAGCTCTGTGTGGCTAGGTTTGTGCAGAAATATATGTAAGCATTTACTTTCCCAGCACTCTTTGGTTCTCAGTGTGCTATCCTCAACACACTGGTGTTGTCCACAGTTAGCCCGAGACCTCGGTCTAAGAGTGGCTTATATATACTGGACCGCTAGCCATCCTTAGCCCGAGAGTTGTCTGCACCCGATTTCGGAATATTGCTTACAAAGAGCTACAACCTCATTCAATTCAAATGCATGCGTTTTAGATTCGTCCTGAATACACATAAAGCACGGCTATTCTGAAAGCTAAAATATTTACGCACATCTTGCCACAGCCGCTACTCGCCTTTACATCCCCACTCTCCTGTAAATCTTAGCTGAAGTCAAAAATATGGTTATATTTGGCAGGTCGCCATGCGCTGGCATGTTTTTAAAATCTGGGTTAGCGAGGCACGCTTGCGCAGCAGTGGATAACCTTTCCGGAAAATTTCCGGAAATTGAAATTCTGACGACTTGCCAGCTGTTGCTGTCAACAGCAAATGGTAACAGTCAGGGAGCGTTTTGTCTTTTCTGACGTACCTGCCACATCCTTTGGCAAAAAACTATCAAGGCCTTCACGCACCGTAATGCCTATGGTACCCAATTTTGAATGGAGCGGATGTCGAAGGTAACCCACGTTTTTCATTTGCTAAAAAAATAATTTTAATCTGATAGTTTGCACAAACTGTGAGGTCTGTCATTTTGTGCCATAGGCTTCTGTCAAATTTGAATCTCCTCAGTCATATGGCTTTGTGCCTGTCAGAACTGACAGCCAGCTCAAAACATAGTGACGTAATGAAAGGTCAACCATGAATGCACATGGGCGGGTAGCAGTAACATGGTTTTGTAGGTCAAAATGTCAACACGGCATGTGAGCGTAAGTCACAACTGTGAATTATCTTAGATTTACTGGCCGTAAAGGGTACAGAATGTTGGAAAACTTGGCAGAGGATGACTCGGTGAACATAATTCATTGGAGTTTTGTCCTGTTAATGCATGTACTGGTACATTTTGCACAGATTTTTGTTGCGCGTAGTTTCTCCGCGGTTGGCTATTTTTACATACCACTGTTTTAACCTGGATGACTCCTCGGCTGTGATCTATGCCTAACCCCATATTAAAAGATCACAGCCGAGATCCTTGCCTAGTTCGCAGTAGGCCCAGTGTATGATGTGGTTGCTCGTAATGCCTGTCCTTTTCTGCGACCGATGTATGTCAGTTTAGTGATATGCTACGTTTTGGAAGTGTGCACTGCACCCTTACTTCTATGTGTACATCACCTACTGGCATCATCTGCCACTCATGCACCATGTTTCAAATTTCAGTATAATCACTCGGAAGTACTTCTTTACATGCATGTTAAATTTCTGTTTGTGCAACCCATCAAACCTACAGCCATTGCATATGTCACATATCCTTTTTTTAATACCATTGAAACAAGATTGGCCTTCTTGTCTGAGGGAGTTAGGACGCCAGTGCTGCCATGTGACCCAGTCGCTAAGAGATCAACTCTAGTTCATGCTGGCTTCCTCTCTGGCCGTACATGAGCAGGTCTTCCAGCAACCTGCGCATGGTTGTGGGTTTCCTCCTCACTCTGCCCAGTTTCCTCCCACCATAATGCTGTACTGGAATGCTCTTGAGCGTCAAACACCAATGAAATAAATAAATTTATCATTTATACAGTATGCCAACAACATGCACCATTTCCAGCATGCACTTGTTCCCTTCTTTAAATGTTGCGTGCATCAAGTTCCCATAACATTCCCCTAATGCATGTTTATGTTATGCCATTCTCGGCTTCACACTGTCTCAAAAATGCATTTGTGTAAAACCTCTAATTGTGTTTTTGTGTATGGTTAGCAAAAACAGAATGCTGTGAAGTACTTAATTTTTGCATAGAACTAATTTTCGTATCAATAATTTACCGCAAAAAATAATTTCAGCGAAAAATATCCAATATTGAATGATGTGCTACAGGTCGAAGGTAAATTATGGTTTAAATATGTACAAACTCTGATGCTAAGGCTTTGTTGGTATAAAACAAAGTGGGAGTTCATTCGTCTGTAGTTAGATTAGTCTTCACTGTGCCAGTAAAGTGAAAGAAAAGTACATTCTAGCATGTGCTGGCTTCTAATGAATGTCGCTGTGATAAGCGCTATGTCATTAGCTGTGTCTCTCTTGTGATCCAATAAGTTCTAACAAACTGTGAAGTGTGTATAACACAATGGCCGTTTGACAGCTACAGCAATGTTTGCGGTTTCTAACCTGCTACAGAGGACGATTAAAACTGAAAACAGTGCAAAACTTACCGTGTTGCTTGATAAAGAATGAGTGATTGGCGCCGATAATGGTGAATTCACATGTTTTGAAGTAAACTGCTCAAAAGGTGACAGGTCACTTTGCCAGAAGTTGATGAGTACTTTAAAAGTACTCATCAGTGAATCAAAAAGAAGTGACACCTGTTTGAGTACTGCTCACAGTAGGTGCGAAGATAATCTTCTTACGTAGTGTTAAAGCATCCCCCATTGTTTTAATCTATGATCCAGATCACAAGGATTAGTGACACTGCAGGAAACAAAGGAGAATTAAAGCCACCCATGATGATTCAGGTTTGACGTGCTTGAATAATTTGGGCCATATCTTGGAAAATTTAAGATTTTAAGATTTGTCTTTCAGTATTCTCTTAAATACACAAAAATTAATTCCAGCAAACATAGTTTTGGAGAAAACCCACAAAAATAAATTCCAGAGAATAATAAGGACTTTACAGTAATCCCTTGTGTTCCAAGTTCAACTGCTTGAACATTCCGTCTTATTCCTCAATATTTTAATCTCAGATGTGTTTGTGTTTCCATCACACTTGTATATTCCTTTAGATCATGTTACATGAATGTCTATTTTACGCCTGTGTCACTTTTGTGTTTAAGTTTTATACATGTAAACTATGTCCAGAAAATCTATGCTAATCTTAACTCTTTGTACAGAAACTATATTATTCTGGTTCCCAAAACCATTAACTAGGCCATCATATGGCTATAAACTTGTCATGTGTTACCAATGCAGATTCTAATCAACATACTGCTTCAGTTGTTTTTCCTCAGTTCTGTTAGTATTTGTGTATTATTTCAATCTCATGGCTGTATTAAAATCATACAAAATTTCCAGGTTCTAAACATATTTTGTTTTCATGTTCACACATCTGTGGCTTGTGCATAGCTGTATATATGTACATCTTTTACATGTTGAATTTTTGTTATTTTTTCCCCCCCTAAAATGGCTTTTGTTGCTCTCTGGCATCAGTATGCTCATGTATTGCAGCTTCTGTTATCAGCAGCCTCTATGGTTAAACTTTGTAGCTTATGTCGTACCCCAGGCGTCAGCATCTGCATCTGATAATGGAGAAAACGATGTTAAACAAAATGTTAGGAGGTGGTATCTTAAAAAGTACTGCGGGTATTGAGCTCAGGGTTTGCCCACTTGTAGAGCACAGTATAGGGTTGGTATCTTACAAAGTATGTCATGTATTGACCTGAAGTTTTACATACATATAAATCTCCTTGAGCATATTAATTACTGTAAATTACCAAATTCACGATTTCAGTTCTTTATGCATTGGGCGGAAGTTTTGCTTTCATGTGTCTCATACAGGCGAGCCCTTTGGTAGCAATTATAAGTTTAGCATAACATGTTGTTGTTCATTTGTTTTTATTGCATTCTTACACCATTACACTTTTTCTGTAAGCCTCATACTGTTTGTGTTGCTCATACATGCTCTTGATTAAAGCCTTCTCTCATAATATATCGATAGTGTGCCAATTGTTTTATGACCAGAGGCTTGGTCATTTTCCTAACTAATCTAAAGTATGCAACTAATCGTTGCATACTTCATTGTTATCACATTGATTAAATGATGTAAAGTTTATCTTAAACACAAATCTCTTATAACATTACTTGAGTTTCCTTTTATCATACATGTAGTATGTGTTCAGTGAAAAAAAGCATAATTTACATGTACCTTTTTTAAATTTCAGGTTTACTTATCCTCAGCATTCTTGTCAATATGGGGTAGGCCAATCTTTTCACCTTTTATGCAACATTGGTAAGGACACATCATCTTTCAAGTTTATCAACAGCCACCTATTTTGCCATTTCAACCTTAAACTCCTGTTACATTATCTGTTTATGTTCTTCGCTATGCTGTTGCAAATCATTGTAAAATACATAGCAACATGTAAACATGGCCACAGTCAACAAGTGTGCTACAATGTCTGTATATGCTACTAGTTTTGCAAACAAAGGCACTTCCCAATTGCACTCAAAGTTGCAACAAGTGGTCTACACCACTCCTGGTGCTGAGGTAATACCTAAGGTTGGTTTCAAAACATTTGCCTTCATCCAGTATATTGTAGTTTGCAGGCAGTGGCCCAGTGGTTAAGATACACAAGATACATATAGCCACCCCAGTTTGGAAGGCAATTGTACACATCCCGCTCTTAATTTTTATGGCTCCTTAAGCATGACAATAATCCGTCGACCATGCTAGTGTGGTCGTCATCAAAGAAGTTGGTTTCAGAAGTAAAATTCACACAACACAGAATGCACTTGTCTAGCACTGCCAGTCAAAACCTGTGTGTTGCATGTGGCAAAGCTCACCAGCTGCTGACCAAAGGCCTATGTTTTTTTGTTTTTTTTTTCGGCACAGCCATGGTCTCAGTGAAATGCACAAATAATCAAATATTACGTAGTATCAAGGCCATATGTAGAGCCATTTAATGTCCACAAAACAGTTTGTCTCTGAAACTGTTGCACACCCAAACTAATCAAACTGTTATTAAAACTAGCTGACATACTGAGCAAAAATATCACAGTTTACCAATAAAAAGCTTTTGTTTTCATACCAATTTCTCTCATTCACACACTCCAAAACTCCCAAGCATGAATTTTAGTTGCATTTCATAAAATGTTATTTTTAATGTTTGGCATCACAACCTTCTAGTTTTTTCTACACATGGCCTTCGGTATTGCTTCAAACCAAAATCAAATAAGGTCACTTTCATATGTATATCATTGTTTCACTGTTTATCATATTGCCTCTCCATCAGTGCAACTTCGTCATGGTTCTTCTTATCAATCATAAAATTGGGTCAATTTGGTTAAATGTGTATATGTAGATCAAAGAAACTGTGTATTAGTAACCCATTTTGTTAACTTGTCTCTTTGCACTGATTTCCTCCTCACAATTTTATGTTCCTTGTTGCTACATTTACATGCACTGTGTAGCTGCAGGTGTTTCAGTTAATTAGTAACAATAGTTCTTGTTTACTGCCAATTCTCAAACCAAACCAGTTAATTTAAATAAAATCCTTTCAAAATATGTGGTTAACTGTGCATGTAGTTACATTTTTGTAACGGTAACACATTAAATATTATTCAAGGCACAACCATTTGCAGCATCAGCGGTCATCTCATGCCCTCCCTTAGCATAATGTATGTAAATCATGTAGGCAACACTTTTACAAAATATATGTGTAATCAAGCTAACAAATACATAAATACACCAAAGCGATCTTTTGACTTAAGCTTATCATGTCTTTTCTGATGTATATATATATGCACTACATAATATTATTCCATTTGCCAAAAAAATTGTTGTACATAGTTATCTTACCTCCAACTTTATTATATTCCAGATTCATTCAAAGGCATCTTCAAGATCCTTGTCAACCATGATGCAAGCCAAGTGCTGACATTCACCTTTCGTAAAACACAAGTACATGTGAGTGAGTTATGTAAATAAATTCTCCCACCACCCGTACTTCCAAATGTCATTCTTGTAATAAAAGTGTGACACAGTTGCTTTAATCTGTTACAGTTTAGCATTTAACCCATTATTGCAAGCCATAGAGTATAAAGTGTAATGGTTGCCAATGCATTTACAGTATAGACAGTAAAACCACAGCAGCCATCAGTGTTATTGTTTGCAGATGCGAACAAAATTGGTGTCTTTAAATTGCACTTGCAGATGGTGCGTATATTTGGTCTGTGAAACAGTTTGTTCATCTGTGTGTCTGTTCAGTCAAAACTTGTCATCAAATAATTGGCTTATATTTGTGAACTAAGTTCCCTTTGTACTATCACTGGTTTCCACCATAATGCTTTCTGCTGTTAAATACGTAAAATATTCCTCAGTCCATTGCAAAACACCAATCAAATAAGTAAATAAACTAGCAGCATCATAATACTCACCCATCTCGATCTCCTCTCAGCTACAATATACACAACACAATATCTGTACTGTAATACTGTACATTACTGTACAAAGTATATGTACACAGAGGTATAACAGAGTTCATGTATGGCCCTAGTCGGCTGCCTGTATTCAGAGCTATTCGCCTGTCACCAATGCAGTCGCAGTCAGTTCATGTCCTCTGCGGTCCTAGGTGGCAAGGTTTGGTAACAACTGGCAGATGGTTGTGGGTTTTGAGCCCAGTTTCCTTCCACCATAATGCTGACCGCTGTCGTATAAGTGAAATATTCTTCAGTATGGCGTAAAACACCAAATAAATAAATTGTGGTTTTCCATGGGCACTTACATTTCATTAACCCATAATACTCATGAACATTATACGAGTCAACAAGTCTTCGGTACAGCATTAACAAACTATCAGATAAATAAATTGGAAGCATTCTGCCAAATTCAACAAAACATGCAATTTACTTGCAAATCCTAAAAGCCAAATTAAATTATGTACTGCACAACTGACTCTTCATCTCCTGGGTCAGTGCTCATGATTGCCTCATTAGCTTCAGTTAAGTGCATTCCTCTAGAGCTAGTTGTTTTTATGTAGTGCACACACTACCCACATTATGTGTTCTTATTTATTTTTGATACCTGTTCACATCAGCCCAATGCCAGATGGTTTTAGATATAAATGCTGTTCATGCAACAAATTCTGCTTGGTTATTATGCTTTAAAGCACCATCTATTCTTCTTTTCAGATCCTCTCCATTCCTCCCATGAGTACAACAGAAGACAACATTTTGGGGTGACTAGAGACAGATAAATCCATCATCTGCAATTAATCCTGCCATCTTTGATGAACACTTCACACTTCATTTTATATTTTCACCATTTGTGACGCAAACCTTGTTTCTGCACAGGTAGTCTAAATCACCTCTGTTGAGGCTTGTTGTCTCAATTGGTTTTAATCTTGGTGCATGCAATACAATCCATCAGTTTTCTTGTAAATCATCACTTCATTCGAATAAAGTTTGTCATTTTATTTAAAATAATAATCGAATATAATATTCAATTTTGTTGTCTTGAGTGAACAAATCATTACTCAGTTCTTCATCAGGTTGCATGGTCATTAACTTACTTGTATTCTTTTATATTATCAAATTAGAAATACAACAGTTAACTATTTCTGCCGTCTGTTTCTCCTGTACATCTTTGGAGCAACTTGGAGGTCTCTGAACTGTATCCAGATGTACAATACTTTTGAGTCTTTAGGCCTCATCAATTAATATTTCTGTTTTACGGGCAAAATCTTCTTTTTTTTCTAATGTTTTAAGGCAGTGCAAATATAAAACTCAAAAATCATCTAATTTGTGGCACATGTGGATTGTCCCAGTAATTGTTTAAGATATATTTATGTTATCCAAAAGCCTTCAAAAACAGGAAAATCACAAAATAAAATGGTTAATTTTCAAGTTTATTTTTGTTCGATCTTTCAACCTTTATTGTTGGCTCACCTGTAAAGCATAAATATAATTGCTGTATCCTTACATTCCAGGTACATGTACTAGTATACTTAATCAGGTACTCTTCATTTCTGTGGTCAACACATACCATTCAGTCATCATCCTTCATACATATGGCAAGCATCAATGGGGACAGTTGTGGGTGGTGCAACGTACCCACAGATGGATGCCTCAAGTTGTCTTGTAATAGCACACAGCTACATGAAGCATGGTTAGCAGCTTGACTCTAACTCACAGATCAACAAAGTGTAGGTTCAATCCCGGTGCTCGCAGGCAATCTCTGCTTTCCCAAACATCATAGGCACTTGGTATAGGTCACGGTATGCAGTATCTCAGGGTGCTGTTGGGCAGTCTTGCATTCATTCAATACCCTGTGCCTTGCATTCTAACATAATATAAGCATGCCCAAGGCTGGTGGTTTACCCTGGACAGTTTCCTCGAACTACAAAACTCGGTGCCATTGCGTTAGTTTATTAGTCAACATGCAGGCATATGTACGGCATGTACTAAGCTCAGGTTTTGCTCACATGGGGAACACAACACAAAGACATGTTCCATAGCTCATGCTCTGTTAACATTTTAGCTACCCAAATTCTTGTAATTTTTGGGACATTTATTACAAGTGCTGAAAGCATAATATTAAATTTCTTTCCTGGCTTTTTGGAAAAGTAAAGATATGTTGTTTGTTAGATGGTATAGCCATGTGAGTGAGTGGCTTGGGGCTTAAAGTCATATTTAACAATTTTACAGTCATATGACGATGAGGGAATGCTTAGCGTGTAGGTAATGTGCCTCCTTGTTGCAGGATGGAATTCCACCGCTCTTTTATCTAGTGCTGCTTCACTGAGTCGCTTTACCGAAGGGAAGTAAGGCGCCCCGCCCGAGCCATCATACTGATACGGGTCAATCAGTAGTTGCACTATCCCCTTCATGCTAAAAGTTACAACTTCCTCTTTTAAGGAGACACTTGTTTAAGTTCATATCCTTTGTGCTTTGTAAGTGTATTAAGTACCGTAAATTACCAAATTCACGACCTCAGTACTTTACGTGTTGAGCTCAAGTTCAATAGGCAGGAAACTCTTTCATAATTTCAAATCCCAAACAAACAACTGTCACACTGTACATTTTTTTCTCATGTTACCTTTACATGTTAAATTACATGTATTATCAGGGCAAGCTTTCAAACCAGCCCCAATGGTTAACTGTTGTACCAAATGTAGGATACCCGTGGGGAGCATTCTCTCTGACCTGAGCTTGGTACTTGTAGAACAGCATTACATGACTATGTTTCCAGACAGTCCCTGGGTATCATTCTCTCAATATATTTATTAAAAAGCTTTTATTTTCTATTAATATATAAAAGAGTAAAATATTAAACATGTGTCCAGTACTGCTAAAACAAATTAACACAACTATAATTTTATGCCTTATTATAAGTAGTATTAAATATAATGTGTGCATATAAACAATGGCATTGTTATTTATGTGACCAAGTGTAGTTTGCCATGTAATACTGTGCAATTGTGCAAGTCAGTTAGTGTAGAGCACTATGACGCTGTATACCAACTGTAAGTACACACTAATCGTTACATATGTTTATTGTGACGCCATAGTCCCATTCAAAGTGTCCCACTGCACTACAGTCATGTTTACAATGGCTTTAGTCTGTGCCATCCTTACTAACAATATTCACAGGATACAAGAAGTAGTGTATTGTTCCATTTTATAGAAACTGTTTATCCCAAACAACTGGACCAAGTTGATGGAGCCATTGAGCTTGAGTGGAATGTTGAGAAGATGCTGAAGCAGTCTGCCGTGTTTTCTCATCAAAACACAGCTCTCCTCTCTATGGAGAATCATCTGCTGCCATCACATGCCATTTTACACACCGTCTACTCAATATTCTCTCTGTATAATGCACACACTACACCAGACCTTTCAAATCCCACCCAGTTCTCTGTACAATCAACACACTTCACATATTAAACCCACCTTCCGTAGCTCATCCAAATATTCGCACAATGCACACTCTTTAGCCCACCCAGGTCACTACACACCTACTTCCATATCCCATTCAACAGTGTACAGACACTACAACCCACTGCCCATAACCCACCCTGGTCCCTCTATACACACTCCAACCCACCTTTCACAGCCCACCCAGGTCTGTATAATAAACACACTACAACTGCCATTCCACAGCCCACCCAGTTAAGTATAATAAACACACTACAACTGCCCTTCCACAGCCCACCCAGGTCTGTATAATAAACACACTACAACTTCCCCTCCACAGCCCACCCGGGTCTGTGTAACAAACACACTACAACTGCCCTTCCACAGCCCACTCAGGTCGGTATAATAAACACACTACAACCCACCTTCCACAGCCCACCCAGGTCTGTATGATAAACACTGTACAACCCACCTTTCATATCCCACCCAGGTCTGTTTAATAAACACTCGACAACTGCCCTTCCACAGCCCACCCAGGTCCCAGTACAATAAACACACTACAACCCACCTTCCACAGCCCACTGAGGTCGTGTAATAAACACACTACAACCCACCTTCCACAGCCCACCCAGGTCTGTATGATAAACACTGTACAACCCACCTTTCATATCCCACCCAGGTCTGTTTAATAAACACTCGACAACTGCCCTTCCACAGCCCACCCAGGTCTCAGTACAATAAACACACTACAACCCACCTTTCATAGCCCACCCAGGTCTGTATAATAAACACTCAACAACCTACCTCCCACAGTCCATCTGGGTCTGTACCATAAACACACTACAACCCACCTTCCACAGCCCACCCAGGTCCATACAGTAAACACACTACAACCCACCTTTCATATCCCACCCAGGACTGTGTAACAAACACTCAACAACCTACCTTCCACAGTCCATCTGGGTCTGTACCATAAACACACTACAACCCAGGTCTGTATAATAAACACTCAACAACCCACCTTTCATATCCCACCCAGGTCTGTGTAATAAACACTCAACAACCTACCTTCCACAGTCCATCTGGGTCTGTACCATAAACACACTACAACCCACCTTTCATATCCCACCCAGGTCTGTATAATAAACACTCAACAACCCACCTTCCACAGCCCACCCAGTTCTGTACCATAAACACTCAACAACCTACCTTCCACAGCCCACCCAGTTCTGTATAATAAACACACTACAACCCACCTTTCCTATCCCACCCAGGTCTGTGTAATAAACACTCAACAACCTATCTTCCACAGTCCATCTGGGTCTGTACCATAAACACACTACAACCCACCTTCCACAGCCCACCCAGGTCCATACAGTAAACACACTACAACCCACCTTTCATATCCCACCCAGGACTGTGTAACAAACACTCAACAACCTACCTTCCACAGTCCATCTGGGTCTATACCATAAACACACTACAACCCACCTTCCACAGCCCACCCAGGTCCATACAGTAAACACACTACAACCCACCTTTCATATCCCACCCAGGACTGTGTAATAAACACTCAACAACCTACCTTCCACAGTCCATCTGGGTCTGTACCATAAACACACTACAACCCACCTTCCACAGCCCACCCAGGTCTGTATAATAAACACTCAACAACCCACCTTTCCTATCCCACCCAGGTCTGTGTAATAAACACTCAACAACCTACCTTCCACAGTCCATCTGGGTCTGTACCATAAACACACTACAACCCACCTTCCACAGCCCACCCAGGTCCATACAGTAAACACACTACAACCCACCTTTCATATCCCACCCAGGACTGTGTAACAAACACTCAACAACCCACCTTCCACAGCCCACCCAGTTCTGTACCATAAACACTCAACAACCTACCTTCCACAGCCCACCCAGTTCTGTATAATAAACACACTACAACCCAGCTTTCATATCCCATCCAGGTCTGTGTAATAAACACTCAACAACCTACCTTCCACAGTCCATCTGGGTCTGTACCATAAACACACTACAACCCACCTTCCATATCCCACCCAGGTCTGTATAATAAACACTCAACAACCCACCTTCCACAGCCCACCCAGTTCTGTACCATAAACACTCAACAACCTACCTTCCATAGCCCACCCAGTTCTGTATAATAAACACACTACAACCCACCTTTCATAGTCCACCCAGGTCTGTATAATAAACACTCAACAACCTACCTTCCACAGTCCATCTGGGTCTGTACCATAAACACACTACAACCCACCTTCCACAGCCCACCCAGGTCCATACAGTAAACACATTACAACCCACCTTTCATATCCCACCCAGGACTGTGTAACAAACACTCAACAACCTACCTTCCACAGTCCATCTGGGTCTGTACCATAAACACACTACAACCCACCTTCCACAGCCCACCCAGGTCCATACAGTAAACACTCTACAACCCACCTTCCACAGCCCACCCAGGTCTGTATAATAAACACAGTACATCCCACCTTTCATATCCCACCCAGGTCTGTGTAATAAACACTCAACAACCTACCTTCCACAGTCCATCTGGGTCTATACCATAAACATTATACAACCCACCTTCCACAGCCCACCCAGGTCCATACAGTAAACACTCTGCAACCCACCTTCCACAGCCCACCCAGGTCTGTATAATAAACACAGTACATCCCACCTTTCATATCCCACCCAGGTCTGTGTAATAAACACTCAACAACCTACCTTCCACAGTCCATCTGGGTCTATACCATAAACATTATACAACCCACCTTCCACAGCCCACCCAGGTCTGTATAATAAACATAGTCTGTACAATGCTGAAGATGGAGTGGCGTATTATTTCAGCACACATGGAAATCATGTACGACAGCCGCCATCCTACACCATTGGCATGAAGCAAAACTATGACTTCTCCATCGGATGAACAGAAGTGTGAGAAGCGCTGTACCAAGGTGTCTTGGGTAGGCTGGTCCCACTTGTTCCTGTGGTTTAGTCCTATGGTCATGATCTCTTTCATGAATTTTCTCACAAATTAGGAAACAATTACAGGTCATCTCACATAACCACATTGCAAGGGGTAAATACTGAGAAAAGTGAACAGTTCAACTCCTTTCTCCAATGCATAAAATACATACGAGCTCACCTCAGCCAGTCTCATTTCTGATTCTTTCTGCAACTCATGATTTATATCTGGAATGAAAGGAAGACAAATATTTTTAGTTGTAGAGTCAACGTAGCCCTCACTGGTGCGGACAGTATATAGGTTCAAATTGTCTTATCCCACAATATCACAATCCACAAATGATCATGCATGCTCAGTGACTCCCTGTCTGTGCGTATAAACTGTGTACCAGTGGATAGCAACAGAGATATATGCTCAGTGACTCCCTGTCTGCGCTTACCTATTTCTTTGAATCACGAAAACTTACACTTATATCTACAATTTTTGTGCACTGACCTACCAAGAACGATATTGACAGCCGTGATTCCCTGGCATTTTTCTGTTTTGTGGACTGTAAACAAATATTTCTATAAACCATCCAAGTATGGTTACAGTTTCTCAGACAAACACCAAACTAGAGAAGCTCACTGTCTCTCTAGCAACTTTACCACATTTGTGGAGTGTCAAAGCTGTCCACACCTGTATTATTACTAGGAGCCTGTTACACTAGCCCATACCTATACCTCGACCGAATATTTAAACCATTCACACAGTCAGTGACTGTTGTCATGTACAGCTAATCATAGGCTTGCGGTGGCTTGCCGTTTGTTGTTGAATCAATGACAAATTCTTATAGCACTATCTAATGAGAGAATGATATCTGTGTATGATGATGTCATTCTCTTTTATTTTGGTTTAGACAGTATTTGATTGTATCACCTCACTTAAACATCATGCGTTTTACGAACTGTTCAATCACGCGAGCAGTCGGTGTTCCCTGAATGCCTTATTAAACTTGTCTGTAACTTATGCGGCTCACAACTGAGTCGTACCCCAGACTGCAGCTGAGTTATACAGGTGAAAAAGTTTTGTTTTAGCTTTTGTACACTTTTATGCTGTGGACAAATGTAGACGCAAAAACCTTCATATCCAATATCTTCATATTGTTTGATAAATGTTTAATAAAGGAACATGTTTGTGTCATCATGTAGGCTATACTGGATTTATGCAGATTACTTAGAAATCTATGTTGCTTACATCTCACGGTGCATATTACTGTGGATTATTCATTGTGGCAAGACCCACACTAGCTGTGACATAGGCCTACTTGATATACACTATATTATTCTGTTGTACTTTTATCAGCATACTGAGACTGACTATATTGTAAGACTGCAAGCTCTCAGTGAAATAGGACAAGAATGTTTATAAAATTTATCATGGACTTTGTATTCCTTGTTTACATATTTATTTCAGAGCTTTTTGTACAACGTGGTTAGATTAATGTTATTGATGTGTAATAAACATGCAATTACTAACTGCTCTGGTGTTTTGAAATGTCTGGTTTTGTTTAATATGTCATAGCAATGGATATTATAAACGAAAACACGGCGCACTGAATATCGGGGCCTCCTTGGCTCAGTTGGATAGCGCGCTAGCGCAGCGTAATGACCCAGGAGCCTCTTAAGCTGTTCAAGCACAGCTCATGCTGGCTTTCTCTCCGGACGTACATGGGATGTCTCCCAACAACCTGCGGATGGTCGTGGGTTTCCCCCTGGCTTTGCCCGGTTTCCTCCCATCATAATGCTGGCCACCGTCGTATAAGTGAAATATTCTTGAGTACGGCCTAAAACACCAATCAAATAAATAAATAAATAAATGACTGAATATCTGATAAACATTGGTTGATGTTAATTTAGGGGTCTCATGGCAGGACATGCTGTAGTAAGCCGCTTTATTGACTGATTGCTATTTAGCGTCATATTTAAGCAGTTTTGCCACGTTACAAACGTTGCTTGGTGGTCTTTTTCCTTCGCGAACATCCAGAAAGGAGAATCAACATTTTACCCGTCTGAAGATGACAGTGAATGCAGTTAGTTTGAATAGTGATATATATATATATATGCCTAAAACGTTAGAGTATGTAACATTGATCTGCGCATTTCAAAACAAGAGGTACCAAATATAGATACTGATTCTTTACACGTTAAAGTCGTAAATATTTGCGTCAAATTGCATATATAATATCTGTCATCAATTATTTTCTGAGGAAAACACCACGTACAACGTTCATATGTTATAGCACTTCGTTGGCAAATTTAGTTATTTATCTAAAAAATTGTGAAGTACGACGTTAAACCGCAAGCATAGATACATACATAGCTAGTTATCTCTTTGGAAGTTTACATTGTACTCAAGAATATTTCACTTATACCACAGGGGCCAGGATTATGATGAGAGCCCGGGAGAAACCTACGACAGTCCTCAGGGTGGTCCCAGGTCTTCCGAATTAAAGTTGGAGAGAAAGACACCATAAGCTAGACTCGAACTCACAGCTATCAACACTGGTGAGAGGGCTCTTGGATAATAATGCTGCAATAGCTAACTTTGGAGATCTCAAGGGCATTCCGAGAGATGAGCTAGCGGTCCTCAGTGGTACTAAGCCACGTGCTGCTCCATATGGATTGTTTATCCAATTAATATATTGCATATGCCGTGTATTTCTTTAATTTCACCGGTATGTCGAATTTCAAATATAACAGGCTAACAATGATCCAACCCTAACCCATATATACGCACTGCGAACTGAGTTATAAGCTGCCACTGCTGACTCGTGCTAGTGCTGCTGAATTTATACTTTATGTAAGTAATGTGGACACAGTATGTCACACCTTTTCTTAATTTGAATAAAACATCGCATTTCAATAGGAAAAAAGGTAGCATTCACCTAACCCTAGCCTAACCCTGGACAGAGACACCTGCTATTTGAGTGATGAACTGGCACTTCGGGCTCCTCAGCCACTTGTTACCGAGTCCAT